>NC_060269.1:47220043-47520043 GCF_021613505.1 Equus quagga | reverse complement strand
AAATGTGGCACAAAGCAGGGGAAGTGTTCTTTGATATTATCAGTGTTATCTTGAGTTGTACTTAGTCAGCAATTCCTACAAATTTTTTGCTGTTAATTAGTTTTACCTTAGTCATCAATTAACATTGAGATTTAGTTTATTTTTTAATATTTTTGAGGTGAAATTAATGTAACATAAAATTAAACATTTTTCAATGTACAATTTATGTTATTAGTATATTCATAATATTGTGCAACCATCACCTGTATCTAGTTTCAAAATATTCCAAAATGTTTTCATCACCTCCAAAGGAAAACCAGTACTCACTAAGCAATCATTTCTTATTCCTCCTTGCCCCAACCCCTGGAAAACACTACTATGCTTTATATCTCTATTGATTTACCTATTTGTATTGTATATAAATAAATGGAATACATTTCATATTAATTGAATCATACCTTATGTAACATTTTGTATCTGGTTTCTTTACATAGCTTAATGTTTTCCAAGTTCATCCACGTTGTAGCATGTATCAGTAGTTCATTCCGTTGCTGGCTGATTATTCCACTTACGGATACACCACATTTTGTTTATCCATTTATTTGTTGATGGACACTTGGCTTGTTTCCACATTTTGGATATTGACAATAGTACTACTATAAATATTTGTATGCAAGTGTTTGTTTGAATATCTCTTCTCAATTTTGGTGGGATATATACCTAGGAATAGAAATCCCAGATCATATGATACTCCCCGTTTAACTTCTTGAGAAACTACTAAACTGTTTCTTCAGTGCTGCACCATTTAACATTCCCACCAGGAACGTATGAGTTCCAATTTTTCCACATCCTCACCAACATTTGTTATTATTCATCTTTCTGATGATACTCATCCTAATGGACGTCAAGTGATATTTTATTGTTTTGAGTTGTATTTCTTGATGATCAACCTTGTTGAATGTCTTTTCAGTGCTTGTTGTTCATTTGTAAATCCTCGTTGGAGAGATTTCTGTTCAATTCCTTTGTTCATTTTCTAATTGGGTTGTTTATCTTTTTGTTCTTTCATTGTAAATTTTATTTATTCTTGATACTAGACAATATCAAATATATGATTTGCAAGTATTTTCTCTCATTCTCTGGGTTGCCCTTTCATATTGATAGTGGGCTTTGATGCACAATTTTTATTGATAATGTTCAAATTATCTTTTTTCTTTTGCTACTTGTACTTTTGGGGTCATATCTAAGAATGTATTGCCAAATCTGAGATCATGGAGATTTATACTTGTTTCCTTTTAAGAGTGTTATAGTTATAGATCTTACTTAGATCTTTGATCCATTTTGAGTTAACTTTTATATATGGTATGAAGAAGGGAACCAACTTTATTCTTGTGCACATGAATACCCATTTGTCATAACAGAATTTGTTGAAGAGACTATCTTACCTAATTGAATAGTCTTATTATCCTTAACAAAATAAATTAGCCATAGATATATTGATTTATTTCCTGACTCCCAATACTATTCCACTGGTCTGTAACTTTATCCTTATACTGGAACCACACAGTAGTGCATAAAATAGTTTTAGTAAGTTTTAAAATCAGGAATCACATGTCCTACATCTTTGTTTCTCCCTTACAAGATCGATTGCCTATTTTGGATACTTTGAAATTCCACATGATATTAGGTTTGGCTTTTCTATTCCTGCAAAAAAAAAAAGCCATTACTATTTTGATAGGGATTGCATTGAATCTACGGATGACTTTGAAAGTATTGCCATCTTATCAATACTATATATTTCAGTCCATGAAGAAGGAATAACTATTTAAATTTTTTAATGTCTTTTAGTAATGCTTTGTGATTTTCAGTGTGAAAATCTTGCAGCTCCCTAGTTAATTTACTCAGATATTTATTATATTATTTTTATGCTATTGTAAGTGGAAAACTTTTCTTAATTTCATTTTCAGACTGTTTATTGCTAGTATATAGAAATACAATAGAGTTGTGAATGTTGATCTTGTATCCTGCAATTTTGCTGAAAGTGTTTATTACCTCTAATCGTGTGTGTGTGTGTTTGTGTATTCTTTAGGCTTCTTATATAAAATATCAGCTCATCTTTGAATTAAGATAGTTTTACTTCTTCCTGTCAAATCTGAATGTCTTTCATTTCTTTTCCTTAAAAGAATGCCTAATTACTCTGGCTAGAAATTCCAGTATAATGTTTAAGAAAAGTGGTGAAAGTAGGCATCCTTGTCTTGTCCCTGATCATAGAGGGAAAGTTTTCAGTGACAATGAGTACGATGTTAGCTGTGAACTTTTCATGATGTCCTTTATAATATTAAAGAGATTCTTTTTCAGTCTTAATTTGCTGACAGATTTTATCATGAATGGGTGTTGGCTTTTGTGAAATGATTTTTCTGCATCAATTTTGATGACCGTGACCTCATTTATTCTATTAATGGAGACAATTATATTGATTGATTTTCTCATATTGAACTACTCTTTCGCACTTGCTTATGGTGTGTAATCCTTTTACTATGCTTCTGGATTTAGTTTGCTAGTATTTTGTTGAGGATTTTTCCATCTGTATTCAAGAGAGATATTGATCTGTAGTTTTATTTGCTTTTAATATTTGGCCTTGGTTTCAGAGTAATCATGACCTTTTAATATGAGTTAAGAGGTGTTATTTCCACTACTACTTTTGTGAAAGATCTTTAGAAGCACTGGTTTTCATTTTTATTTAAATATTTAATAGAATTTATCAGTGAAGCCACTTGGTCCTGGACTTTTCTTTCTTGGGAGTTTTTAAATTTCCGATTCAATTTTGTTACTTGTTATATATCTGTTTAGAATTTCCATTTTTTCTTGAGTGAATTTTGGAGTTTGTTTTTTTTTAGAAATTTATCCATTTAATATATATTATCTAATTTGTTGGCATACAATTGTTCATAGCTTTCTCTTTAATCTTTTTTAGTTCTGTAAGTTCAATAGTAACATCCCCAGTTTCACTACTGATTTAGAATTTGATACTTCCCTTTTTTCCTAGTCAGTTTGCTTAAATATTTGTCATTTTTGTAGTTTATTCAAAGAACTAACTTTTATTTTTGTTAATTCTATGGTCTTTCTATTCTCTATTTCATTTATCTCCACTCTAATATTTATTATTTTCTTCTGTTGGTTTTAGATTTAGTTTGTTCTTTCTCTTTTAGTTCTTTAAGGTACAAAATTTAGTTATTATTTCAAAATCTTTCTTCTTTTTTAATGCAGATATTTACAGCCATAAATTACCTCTGAGCACTGTTCTCGATGCAATCCGTTTTCTTATGCCTTTATTTTCACTTGTCTCAAAATACTTCTTAACATTCTTTTTAGTTTCTTCTTTGACTCATTGGTTCTTTGGAATGTTGCTTAATTTTCACATATTTGTACATTTTCCAATTTTCTCTCTGTTGTTGATTCCTAGTTTCTTTCCACTGATGTTGGCGAGGATACTTTGTATGATTTTAATTTTTAAAAATTTACTATGACTTTTTTTTGGCTGAATATATGGATTCTCATGGAGAAAGTCCCATACGTTCTTGATAAGAATGTGTATGCTGCTGTTCAGGGTGGGATTTTCTAAATATATCTGTTGGGTCTAGTTGATCTATAGCGTTTTTCAAATCCTCTATTTTATTATTGAAAGTCTGTCTAGTTGCTTGATCTATTATTCAGAATGAAGTATTTAAGTCTCCAATATTATTTTAGAATTATCTATTTTTCCCTTCAATTCTGTTGATATTTGTTTCACATGTTTTGGGGCTCTGTTGTTGGTGCATATATGTTGAAACTGTTGGAATCTTTTTGATTCAGTGAACTTTTTGTCAAGATATAGTGTTTTTCTTTGTCTCTTGTAGCAGTTTTGACTTAAAATCTATTTTGTCTGAAGTTAGTATGCCATCTCAGATCTTTTTTGGTTACTATTTTCATGGAATATAATTTTCCATCTTATCCTTTCAACCTATTTTTGTCTTTGGATCTAAAGTGAGTCTCCTGTACACAGCATAGAGCAGATTATGTTTGTTGTTGCTTTTCTATCCTATGACTGATTAAAAAGTAAAAGCAAATCAAATAATTATAAGAAATTTAAAATCAATGTAGCAAAATAAGAAAAATATGTCATTATTGAGCTCTAAATTAATTAACATTGGTTAAGTATAAAAGGTATTCCATCCAAGTGGAATATAACCATTTTTCAGTTCATTATTATAAAGATTCTAGTTATATGTGTGTTGCCTTTGCCCTTCATAGGAATTATATGATTTAAAACACTAAGATTCCTAAAACTAATTTATTCTCACAGTATTCTTGGAATTAAGTACCATAATCACAATTACACACATAGAAATCAAATCAATGAAATCACAGCATTTGGGCAGACTTAAAACATACATATTAGGCACACTTTGGTTTTCTATTTCTACTTTGTCCCTCATGAAACTTCATGACATGTTTCTCAATAGCATCATTATGCCAATTAAAAGAAGTCACCAGGGAAAGGCTACTAAAGTTAATAAGATTAAATTTTCAGGCAGAATTGATTAAGTAGTTATACAGATACAACTACTTCACACTTGTTTGTCCTTATTTCTATAGTATGTGTGCTTAGTTTAATCTCTGAAATAAATGTGCCTTTTCAGAGATTTGCAATCAAATCATATTCAATTTTAAATTCTGATGTTCAGTCACCAAATTACCTATAATAGACTTAGAAATGGAAAATCTTCCATTATCGTTGAAATGAGAGTTAAAACAATTATCAAAGGTGCTATTTTGAGTATAGAAGTTGTAAAAGAATAATTAGTTATGCCAGGTTGGATTTCAAAGCAAATTTTCAAAGAGAGAATAGTTCAGAGAAATATAAAAAATAATCTCTGATTAACATTGTGGAATGATGTCTTGAAAGGAAAATGCTTTCCTGTTTGCAATTTTTCCATGGAATTATTTTCTGCTGTACTCTTCTATCTACTGAAATCACTTCCACTACCCAAATTCTTTCATTCCACTACTCAAATTCTTTATTGATGTTACAGATCATAACATTTCCCATTGGTCCTCTGTGTAATATTCAGTTACTATATCCTTCTTAATGTATTGTGAATTTATTGTTCCATCATTTCCTTGGCTGATTCAGTACAAATATTTTTTGTATTTATAGATGTTTTTCAATAATTTGATATCCAAACATATTCTGGTATTTTAAGAATTTTTTTTCAGCATGTCTATAGTTCTCTAAAGATGAGTCTTTAAGTGGATGAATCCTTTTATTGAAGCACATAGCTGTGTCTGTACATTTATCTGGACGTTTGGTAAATGGATCTTCAAGATTAAAATGATGGTCAGCAGTTATCACGAGAGCCACCTGAGCCTTTGATCTAGAGTTCCTACATATTGTTTTATTTCTGTTAATGCATAGAAATATATATTGTATTTCTTATTACAAAAGTAGACTATGCTCATTGAACAAAGATTACCAACTTCAAAACAAAAGAAGTTAATCCAGTCTCCAGACTTGACCAAAGTTAACCTTTGGGCATGTTTATCTTTAGTGTATGCATGGGCTTTGCTTATTTTAATTTTAATGCTTTAATCATGCCATTCATATAATATCATGCAATTTTCATATGTTTATTGAATAAACCTTAATCCTAAATTAGTATTTTATATTTTTAACATGTGTATTCTGTTGCATCAAATGACTATATCATAATTTACATAAATATTTACTTATATATGGGCTTTTGAGTTATTTCCAAATTTTCATTACTATATGTAATAACATTGTGAATATTTTTGTGTGTAAGGCTTTATCCATATTTATTATTCTTCCCTCAGAATAGTCAAGTAGGAAGTGAATTACAACTATAAGTGGCAGGAATATCCCTGATGCTAATTACTAATTATTTTCTGCACACAAGTTACACTGTGATTAGCAGTATAAGAACGTACCAATTTCATTGAACTATCTTGTATTCCTAATTTGTGAAATGAAAATGGCATCTCACTGCTCTAATTTTATTTAGTTGGGAAATGATGAGGTTGTGTATTTTCTTTATATATTTTGATTCATATATGTAACATTCAAACCATGCAGAAGTATATATAGTAGTAGGGGAAAGTCTCCTTTTGTAAGCACCCCATAGCACTTTTCTCTTTAGAAGAATAGACAGAACCTTGAGTAATTTTTCAGTTAATTTGTTGAAGCAATTACATACAAGTGCATTAAAATATATAGTATTCTTTTTAATCGGGTATATACTTGTTTAAAAATGAACAGTTTTTGAGATAACTCTATATCATTACCAATACACTATAATTTTTATAACATCAGTATGAGATTTCATGTGGTGGATGGTTCATAGTTTATTTAAGTATTCCTCTACTAAACTGTAGATGATTTCTACTTAGATTTAAATTATCATTATTACTATTTAGATTATTGTTATTATTACTGTACATTATTTCTAAATTTCCTTATCGCAACCAGTGCTGCAATGTAAATATCCTTGTCCCTGCTACTTTGTAGTCACTTGTGAGCATTTGTTAAGCGAAGATACTAAGAAACATCATCGCTTCATTAAAGCAGAGTCATATTTTAATTTTCAGAAATAACTCCAAATTGTTCTGCAAAAAATCTAAAAGAATTATGCTTCCACAAATAGTGAGAGAATATATTTAAACATGCCCCTACCAATGATGGTTCTAAACACACTTTGTTGTTATTGCCAATAGGTTGGTGAAAATAAATGTCTCACTTTTTTTGGTTTAGATTTATTTTCACCTAATTATTTAGGAAGTTTTGAATCTTTTGATGTTTATAGGCCATTAATGCACTCCCTCATGTGAGGAATAGTCATTTGTTTGTTTACTAATTTTTCTTTTTAGTTCTTTGCTTTCCTGATTTTACTTAATTCATTATACAGTCAGAATATTGACCATTCCTGTTATATTTTTGCTCATTTTGTAGATTGCATTAACCGTTGCTCGTTTTTTAAATATAGTCACTCTACCAAGCTTCACCTTTTGACTTATAGGAATGTGAGGTCTTTCTTAAGAAGGTCTCCTTTCCCCAATATTTGAATATTTGATGCTTTTAATGTAATTATAATGTTGTTATTTAATACTGTTTTTAATATTGTTGTAATATTATTGTAATTTAAACTCTTGCATCTATGTAGATATTATTTGTGTAAAAAATGAAATATACACACATTTCTCTTATTAGATAGCTGATTACCTCAACACAATATATTATGTAGCCTATACCTTCTCTTACCGATGTGAAATACCACCTTTATTATATTTTTAATTTTCACGTATGACATATCTGCTTCTAAACTCTTTATTCTGACCCCCAATAATTTCCTGTACTGCTGAAACACGACTAGATCAAAGCCAAGTTTGAAATTTATATTTTAAAAATTAGAGGAAAGTACTAGCTGCTACAGGATAAAGATGGAGGCTTAGGTGGGTCAGAAATTACAGGATGGAGGTACAGTTACCCATCTTTAAAGATGGTATCAGTGAATACAGGTAACACTAGAAAATCAGGTGCAAACCAATATAAAGATAAAACAATTCAGAATGTTACAGGATACACAACTAATATTCAGAAATTATCAACTTTATACATCCTAACAAAAACCAATCAGAATGTGTCATGGAAAAAAGAATTCATTAATGTTAGCAACTAAAAAGGTAAAATATCCATGAATATCCCCAAGAATAAATTAATTTTTGATATAGTAATTAAAAATGAATCAAATAAATAGAATTACATATCATAGTCCTCTTAAAAATGTTAAAACTCCATTAGTTGATATATAAATTTAATAAATCCCCTGAAGACATCAACATTTTTTAATTAGATAAGCTGATTCTAAAATGTAAGATAAAAGTATGATCATGTCTTAACTTGATAAACTGTAGAGTTTGTGGAACACCACAAAAAAAATAGCCAATAAATTTTGACAAAAAAATTCTGAGAGATTCATTCTCTTGGATATTTATACATAATACATAGGCTCAGTAAATAAAATAGTGCAAAATTTATGTATAAAGAGAAAGACTGATGAAATAAATAGAACATTCAGACATAGACTAAATAAATGTAGGCCGTTAAGTGGCATTCCAAATCAATGGGAAGTAATAGACTAGTCAATAAAATAGACAGTAATAGATAACTACCTCAAGAAAAAGAACACAACAATTGAATATTACCTTATATATGGTAGACTGATATAATAGCCTCCAATGAATCCTATCTCTCCCTGTCAATGCCTTTGGGTTATCCCACACACACACACACACACACACACATTGACCCTAGGCTTGACCATGTAATTCATTTATGTCAATGGGACATAAGCAAACATGAGGTGAGCATGGATTTGACTCTTTAGAGCTTTCCCTCTTAGACTGCTTCAATGACCTTGTGAGGAAGTCTTGTGTAGCAGCCTTGAGGATATAAAATCACATTCAGAGAGAGGCCCACCCATCCCAGGATTCCTCGCTGAGGTCAGCTACCAATAACCCAGCAGCTCAATGAAGACAGAAAAGTACACACGTTATTGAGGAAGTGATTCAGTAAAATATGGTGGATCATATTATAGATTCCTATGAATGACTATAAAGCAGTAAATATGCACAGAGCAACGTTAATATATCTTTAAAATGTAGTGTAGAAAGAAAAAAGAAAGATACAATATGAGGTATATACCAATATTGTCATTTATATGAAGAAAAAAATGCAACAAAACAAAACAAAATCCTCCCCTTTCTTTTACTCTTGTTTATCCAAGAACACACACAAAGGATAACAAAATTTAAAAAAATATCAAATCCAGATAAATTTCTAAACATATATTACAAACCCTTAGCCTGTTAACCAATAATTACTCAGATAGCTTTAGTCTTATCTGAAGAAAATGTAAAAAGTAACAGTAAAATAATAATATAACAACTAGTACCAATCATGTATGTAAGTTTTACTACATGATTTCTATCTTAGTCGTTCCACTAATTTTACAAAATACCATAGACTGGACAGCTTAATCTACAGACCTTTATTTCTCACAGTTCTAGAGGCTGGTAAGTCAGAGATTAGGGCCAGCATGTTCGGGCTCTGGTGAGAGCTCTCTTTTCTGGTTTGGAGACAGCTGCCGTCTTGCTGGGTCCTCTCATGGCAGAGAGAAACATCCTATCTCCATGACTTTTCCTATAAGGGCAATAATCCTATTCATGAGGGCTCTGCTCTCAAGACCTAATTTCCTCCCAAAGGTTCCACTTCCAAATAACATCACATTGATGATTAAAACTTCCACATATGAATTTATGGGGGGACATAATTCAGTCATAGCGTTCCACCTGTGGCCCCTCAAAATTCACGTCCTTTTCACATGCAAAGTATATTCATTCTATCCCAGTAGCCCCAAAGGTCTTAACTTGTTCCAGCAACAACTTTAAAGTCTAAAGTCCAAAGTCTCATCTAAATATCATCTAAATTAGATATGGGTGAAACTTGAGGCACAATTCATATTGAAGCAAAATTCCTCTCTGGCTGTGAACCTGTGGAATCAAATACATTATGTGCTTTCAAAATGCAATGATGGAGCTGGCATAAGATAGACATTCCACTCCAAGAAGGAAAAATAAGAGAGAAGGAAATGGTGATGAGTCCCAAGCAAGTCTAAAACTTAGCAAGGCAAACTCCATGAGATCTTAAGGTTTGAGAATAATCCTCTTTGGCTTGATGCTCTGCCTTCCACATCCACTGGGATGGCGGTCCTGCCGCCACAGTTCTGCAGGGTTGTGGTTGTGCTCCCAAGGCTCTGGGTGGCCCTGCCCCCAAGGTTTCAAGTGATGTCCCATCTCTTTTCAAACTGATGAGGTAGATCAGATGATCACGAATCACCTTTGGAGACATTTTTCCCTTAGTCTTGAAGAATAATACATGTTCACAGGCAAATAGCTGTGTGGTCTTGTCCTATAAAATTCAAGAAGCCCAACAACCTTCCTTTATTCCATCCTGTCTTCATCCTCTTGAGTTCAAACTAGCAGTGTTCTTGCTGGGTGGCTGATTAGTTCTGTTGTTCACACCCATACTAATCTCCTTATCAAGTGACTGGTCTTCCACACCCTTAATCTTCTCTTCTGAATTTGCATTCTCATTTTTTGTATTATAGACAAGCTAAATATTTTCCAGATCTTTATATCCCGGCTCCATTTTGCTTACCAATTCCCTCTTCAATTCATTTCTCTCTTCTTTCACTTTAAGCAGTCAGGAGGAACCAGGCCACTCCTTCAACACTTTGCTTGCAAATTTCTTCAGCTGCATATCCAATTTTGTCATTCAAAAGTTCTACTTTCCACAAAACACTAGAACACGTAATTTAACCAAATAGTTTTCCACTTTGTAACAAGTAATTGCCTTTCCTCCAGTTTCCAATAACATGCTCCTCATTACCATCTGAGACCACATCAGAACAGCCTTTACCATCCATATTTCTACATTCTGCTCATGATTATTTATGTATTTTAAGAAGATGGAGGCTTTCTCTCCAGGACTCCTCTTCTATCAGAGCCCTTACCAGGATTGCCTTTAGTGGTCTCTTCATGGCAATGTCAGCTTTTTCTAGCGTGCACCTCGAAACTCTTCCCGCTTTTATCCAGTACCCATTTCCAAAGCTGTTTTCACATTTTTAGATATTTGTTACAGCAGTACCCCTCTTGCGGTACCAATTTCTGTCTTAATCAATGCAGGCTACTTTAACAAAATATCATAGATTGGGTGGCTTAAACAACAGAAATTTATTTATCACAGTTCCAGGGGATAAGAAGTCAGAGGTGCTGGTGCCAACATGATTGAGTTCTGGTGAGCGCCTTCTTCCTGGTTTGGAGACTGTCATTTTCTTGTTGTATCCTCATATCGCAGAGAGAGATCATCTCTCTCTTGTGTCATCTTATAACGGCACTAATCCCATTCCTGAAGGCTCACTCTGGTGACCTGATTTCTTCCCAAAGGCCCCACCTTCAAATAACGTTACAGTTGGGTTTTAGGGCTTTAACATATGAACTTGGTGAGGCGGGCAGCACAAACATTCAATACGGAGCAGTTATTAAAAATATCTTACCAGTAACTAAAGGTAAGAGACATTTTTTAAAACTTTCCCAGAAGCAAGAACATGGTATCTAAAGAAACATTCATTTCAGGTAAAAAGAATCAAGACTTTTCCTTCTCCCAACTTGCAAAGTTACGTATTTTTCATTAATTGTCAAATTATCCCAATTAGAAACCAAATGTATGTGTCACAATCCTCACTTGATGTAGATCTATATACCCATTAGATGTGACTTGTTCAGACTGTTGGCCAAGAAGCTCTGTGGCTGCTGTTTTGCAGGTACACACTCCACTCTTCTCCACCTTGCTTTCTGTCCCAGAAGCCTGGCAAATATGGTTTCTGGTAGGTTTGGCCAATGAAATGCCTGACTGGAGATTGCATGAAGAAGGAGAGTGAGACCAGAGTATATAATCCCCATCCGTCAGCTCCCTGTCTGCTGATTTGTAAGAGATCAGCTATTTCTTTAGATCAAAAGTCACAGCTCCTCACAAGACACATCTCTCCATATAACTCCTTGTTTCCAGTACATAGCAATGACTACAGCCTTCTTATCACTCTCCCTATATTACTGCAAGATCTCTTGTGGTCTATTTCTATTTCTCTATAAACAGCCTCTTTATTGCACTCTCCTTGATTTATCCTAATTGAAATTTGTTCTTTTCCTTCTGGGATCCAGACTAATATAAACTCTCTCTTGAGTGAAAGCCTAGCATAACAAAAATGTAAATTAGTAGCTGAAACAGAAATGTAGCTACATGCATCCCTTCTCCCATCTTTGAAGAGGTTCCCAAAACACTCTTTGAAAGTCAGGGCATACAATTACATGCACCTCACTGCATGATTATAATTAGCTTAAGTATAGGGACCATTTATTTCCTCTCCATTTCCTTCATCAGGTTTCACAAAGTGTACTGAACATATTAGGTTTTGAATAGTTACTGAATTTGATCACACTGTATCTAGCACCCAACTCATGCCAAACTTGGTTTTTCATGGAGTCTTTTTTCACTAATTATTTCTGTCTTGCAGGTATTCAATGGACACTTTGGTAATATTTTTTTTCATTGGTTAACAGATTTTAATTTGCTCTTGACTTTGTTTACCTTCCTTTCCTATTTCCACCACTGTACTAAAAAAGATTATTTCTCATTCTTCTAATTACTAACTCCATTTCTGCTGTGTCACCTCTGATCCATTTATCAACTCCTGCATAAAACACATCCTGATCAGAAACATAGGTAAGATCAGGGAGGCTGCTATTTTCAGATTTTCATGTTGTTTTGCCAAAATCAAGTTAGGAGGAGCAATCTCTTTTAAATTGCCATTCTAAGGCATAGTTGTGAGTTTTTTCCTAAGCTCTTAAGTTCTTCAAAAAGAGGTGGAAGACTTTGGTATTTGAAATATGGTCTGTAGTATAAATGTGTGCACATAATTCTTAATAAATCTGTTCTTTCTGTATGTTTGTAACTTGCTGGAAGTGATAGACCTTTAGACATTGTATTAATTCTGTCAAGCAATTAGACATTCAAATATACTATAATTAAATTATGCATTTATATCTCAGTTTTCCCTAGAAGAATCAAACTCCATACATATCAGAACAACAGAATACCACAGAAGAAAGAAAATAGGGAAGTTAGTATTTAGAAATACATTCTACTTTTTTTAAAGAAAAACATTCTTAAAATCTTAGTAGGGAAGAAGTAATGTAGCTAAGGGCTTTAATATAGAACTTCTATAATATACTCATAAAAGTCAGGTAGGAAGGGATCCCATGGTTCATTTTAGCTTTTTCAACCTATATTTTGAAAACAGAACACTTCAAAGTACTATCATTTCTCAAACACATCTAAGCATTAGGACTATTCTGAAACTGTCCTTGCTTTAGTTGGAAATATTTACTAAATGTGTCAATTCTTTTTCTCTGTGCTTCCCCTCTCCCGAATATGAATATGACCACTGTTTATTAACAGGTATGTTTTACTGAGCTATTTATGTGAAGTTCAGATAAAAACTAAATCCTCCGGCACTTGAGTAGGAACAGCATTCAGTCTTTTCTTACGAGGGTCAGTCTAGGATAATAGAAAACAACTAAATATAAAGGAATTCATAAACTAGTGAATGATGGCTTATGTCAGATTTATGGTTTGTGTCCATGAAAACTCTGTGTCAGATGTAACATAATGGAAGATGTCATTTCAACAGCCCATTGTGAATGTGAGTTTACATATTAATTATATGGAGAGGAGGTTATAATTTTAGTTTCTCATCTGTTAAGCATCTCTTACCTTCCAATTTGAAAAACAAGAAACATATAATCTGATCAGAAAAACAATATATTAATAATCCTGCTTATTTTTATTTGTGAAGTATGAATTAATTGATCATATGTTTTGGATGTAGATTTTCACAAGTAAAATCCCAATACAAGTAATTCCTAGGGCTGTTCGAATTCTTTTGTTCTAGAATCTTTCTTCAAAGAACATGGTTTCCATAATCAAGACATCAAAAAATTTTGGAAAATGCTTTGGTTTTAGATGTGGATTGCAGCAATGTTGTTTTTATAACAGGATAGAGTGTCTGGCTAATACAAGGCTCAAATACACCAATCTCCACTTACTGCTTCCAGCCTGTGTTCATCAACATACACGAAAAATCTTGTTTTAAAATCTGAGGAGGTGCAGATGTTAGGGTTTGAGGAAAGAGATCTTATAGAAATGGGGAAGGAGCATAAGGCACACTTCCCACCTTCTTGTATGGGAATTGACCCTCAGCAGTTAAATATTAAAAGTCAGGGGAACTAGTCAGATGAGAATCTATGAAGACTCTGGGAAGAGGCAGTATGATACTAAGACTCAGGAGAGAAGATAATTGTTGTTCTGCAAATCTTACAAGGTTCTTTCACTCCAAGCTTTGCGGTATCAGTGTTCTTGGCACTGACAATGGCAAATTAATACAGGTCATTAATTGCAATTATGAGATTCCTTCAGCAGCATCTCAGGTGATAGATCTGAAAGCAGAACAGGAGCAGGATAACATGACAGATGCTGTGGAGTGACAGTGACTGAAAAGTACTTTGTGAGAATTTTTGTGACCAGACCTATTTTGGGACCATCTGAGTGAGAGATAATGGGGAAATTATTCACTACTCAAATGCAAGGATTGTAGCCTGGTCTTGTGGAATGCGAAAGCCTGTGAGCAGTTACTCTTTATTAGGCTTCATGATATTTCAACCATGCTTTTCTGTGAATATCTGTTCTTTTCCCCTCTCTACTAAACAGCTTTCTTTGCAAGGCTCTTGGATTGTCATGACATAAACTCTGATGAAACTCTCCATGTCCTTAGATATACAGGTCCTAAAGTCAATCACAAATTTTTCTATTACCTTTAGTGAGAATTCTTGAGTAAGACAAGTATCTATTTCAAATCTTGTCATCTGAGCACAGCTCAAATTTTCCCCATTCACCATGGCCTACTGCTCCATGCCCTCAGTAAGAGCTGAAGTAGCACTCCAAAGAAGATGGAGTGAGCCAGACTGCCTTCATTCCTAACAACATGGGGGATTTGGTGATTGAGTAAGGTGTGCGCTGGACATAGATCTTGTTGGTTCAAGGGAGAGCAAGCATAAAAATATGAATTTCTATTGTCAAAGTGATCTCTGTTTCATTTACGAATGGAAAAATCTTGCTACGTTTGAGTAACACTACATGCTTATTTTTAACATTGTGGGAATACTGGCTACATAGAAATATTGATAATTTGTTTCTTCTACCATGGATTTATAATAATCTGTTGTTTCACAGGAAATATCTTATTTGATTCATAATGGAAAAAATGAGGCTACTTAAGGTATAAAGCGCGGACAAATTCTATTTATTGAGAATGTACTGTTGGTCTGATAATAAACAAGCATTTACTCTTATCCTGAAAGAAAAGTAGTACCCTTATCCTCTTCCTGATGATGAGAAAATTGAATCTTGTGAAAGTCAAGGGCTTTACATAAGGTCACATATCTATTACATTGAAAACTGGATCATGAAACTAAATCAGCCTAGATTGAATGAAGCCTTATTTCATCCAAAACAGCAAGTTTTCTGTGTATGAATCATTTCAGGACCTCACCTTAAAGCATAAAAGCAGTAATTAACATTGAATCTTTTTATAAACTTTATGATGAACTAAATTGAAGCATTCAGAAAAAGAAAATAATTTGGGAAAGAAAATAATTGCTCTAACTCTCCTCACCAAATCTAACAGCAAACCACACAATGCTAAGAGGTCACACTAGGCTAGTTGCATTAATTTCCTAGTAAAAGAAGTGATTTCAAGAGTAAGTTTTAACTCTCTCATTTCTCACAGTCTGCAACAACCCGTACACATTCTGGAAAATATTAGACAAACTATGTTAGGCCTAGTACTGTGCAGAATTTTATTATACTAAGCAGGCATGAAAGTTGAGAGCCTCGTAAATATTAATCACAGACTAATGAACAGTAGGAGACTCCTGAATATCAATCTGTACTGGGGGAAATTTTGAATTAGAGACACCACTTCCTACCCAATAAATCAGTAGTGAAAAATTGAAGGCATTCTTGTGCATCTGCTTATGTAGCTAGATCTCTAGACCTAAAGGAGCATACAGTGTGGATGCCAAAATAGATGTAATTTTATGACCCCCTAGAGCTTTTGCATTTTTAACCAGACCATTTTTTAAAATTTTAATTACCTCCAAAAGAGGCTGGATTGTATCATAGAAAACTTGACTGTGCTCTTTAGTATCAGAGTTTGAATAGTTCAAGAGTAGTTAGAGCTTGTCTCCTTCTTCCTCTTTAGTATTCTGAAACCATTGCCCAAAGGGATGAGAAGACTCAAGGTTAAGAGGAGAGCTGAAATGCCAAAACTTCATTGGCTTATTGCTTTTATTAAATGTGCATATTATTGCTTTTGCCTCTGAGCACATGAACAATGTATAACAGGAAAAAAAGACAGTATCTTCCGTCTTAACTTATAATTTCATAAATAATGCCAGACGAAATTATACATCTACACACTTACATATTCTTAATGATTGTCCATTAATGGAAAAGCCTCCCTTTACAATAGTCAGAGTTAATTATTTATTAAGACAATAAGAGTGGATAATGATATTTTGGATTCTATGTTATTTTTGATGCCGAAACAAAAATAATAGGGCTCAGTTTTCAGTTTCAGGATTTTTTTTTTTATTTTTTAATATTCAGATAGTATTTAAGACCTGCCCAGGTATTAATATTTTAATGGGAACATTTAGAAGTGACTGTTAAAAATATAAATGTTTCTTCATAGCACTGTAATCAGGACTGAAATTTTACCCTGAATACATATGATATGAGCTGTGTTTACTGAAAGGAAAGAAACAGTTTTTAAGGACACAAGAAAAGAGAAAGATCCAAGAAATAAGCCAGAAATGGTGCATGTCATTTTGAATTACTTTAGAAATATAATTTTCAGAATGATTACTTTATTCTACATCAAGTATATATAAAGTAATAGTATAGCAGAAGGCTATAATTAAGCATTAATCATTAACAGTTTTTCAATTTTTTTACCACTGAAAATTTCTAGATTCATTGAAAGCAGGGAGAGTTATGTTGTCTCCAATATATTCCCAATGCTTTGTATTTAGTTGTTGTTCAATAAATATTTAAGAAATCTTTTAAAGTAGTTGTTCAATTAAGAAATTGTAGTTTTTCTTTTGCATAGAAGAATTTGTACTATCTCCAATGACAACCAACCGTCTCTTCACAAATGTTCAACTATAGCTAAAATTACAATATGGGTTCCCGACTATATATAACGTAATAACATAGAAGCAGTAACAACTTTGTCTCTTAGTAAAGTATTTGTTTTTGCACTCCCTACTTTGCACAATTAAAACACAAGACTGATTTTTTTCAGAATATTCATCTGATTTTTCTGTGATATTAAAGATATGAATTTATTTATATTTTTGAGCTTACTGTATGCTTGTATTTAAAATTTTAAAGAGCTATTGTCCTGAATCCACCATATTTCTGTATTATGTGTGGAAATGGTAATATTTTTTACATAAATAAAATTTTGTATAAGAATTAGCATACTGGGGGCCAGCCCGGTGGTTCAGCAGTTAAGTTCGCATGCGGACATGGCACTGCTTGGCATCCCACATGTAAAGTAGAGGAAGATTGGCACAGATGTTAGCTCAGGGTGAATTTTCCTCAGCAAAATAAATAAATAAATAAAATTTTAAAAAATTAAAAATAAAACATAGCAAATGGAAGTCTAATAGTTCTATATCTTCTTCCCCCCAAAATCTGCATCTATTAAGGTAATCCTGTGAGGCAGGTTAAACGAGAAATATATGGATAGTTGTCTAAATAGTGATGAGGGTGAGATTTATTTGATGGCCTTAAAACAATATAAGAAGTAAGTGAAGTGAGTGAAATATATATCCAAGCCTTTTATTCTTACTGGCTTTCGTAGCAGTTAATCAAGCTTATTCAATATCAGACAGTTTAGAGACATACAAAATGTTTACTTTTCTACTCTCTATGGTGAAAATAGTTTGTTATTGCAATTAACTAAACACATTGCTTTGAATTATTTTGCTCTCTATAGCATGAGTTACAATTTTTTGCTTGTAATGAAAGAATGACCTAGAGAAAGGAGGAGGGCAGCACAATTCAAGCTTTAATTTTGACACGATTATGACACAGTTTGCTGCATAGCCTGACAGTTAATGCTTAGACTCGTCATGGCCATTTTCATTGGTCCACAATGCATTTTCTTATGGTAACCACTCTATAGTTTCCTTTCTAACCTTGGTTTTCATATTTTCAGGTTTGGATTTATTCTTCATAAAGATGAAGCTGCGCTACAAAAAATTGATCTCGAAACCATGTCATACATCAAGACAATTAACTTGAAGGACTATAAGTGCGTTCCTCAAGCATTGGCATATACACACTTGGGAGGATACTACTTCGTTGGCTGCAAACCTGACAGCACTGGGGCAATTCCACCACAGCTCATAGTGGACGGTGTAACCGACTCAGTCATTGGATTCAACAGTGATGTGACGGGCACTCCATATGTCTCTCCAGATGGGCACTGTCTTGTCAGCATTAACGACATGAAAGGTCTTGTAAGGGTCCAGTACATTACCATCAGAGGAGAAATACAGGAAGCTTTTGATATTCACACAAATCTGCACATATCTGATCTGGCATTTCAGCCATCCTTTACAGAAGCCCATCAATACAACATCTATGGTAGTTCAAGCACACAGACTGATGTGCTTTTTGTGGAGCTCTCCTCTGGGAAGGTTAAAATGATAAAGAGCCTTAAGGAGCCACTCAAGGCAGAAGAATGGCCTTGGAATCAGAAGAACAGGCAAATCCAGGACAGTGGCTTGTTTGGTCAATACCTGATGACACCTTCTAAGAACTCTCTGTTTATACTAGATGGAAGACTCAATAAGTTAAACTGTGAGATCACTGAAGTTGAGAAAGGAAATACAGTCATTTGGGTTGGAGATGCCTAGGAGCCCTATTAGATAATTATTAAATGAAGAGTTTTCCAGTACATTGCACTTAATCCATTGTTTAAATTTACAGCTTAACTTTTCAAGTTTATATCCTAGTCAAACATAAGTTACTTGGTTGGCCCAAATAAAATAGATTTTTTTTTTGGAAAAGACATACACAATTAGTTGATTAAAAATATTGGTTGATTAGAAATACTTAACACAATATTTACTGATAAAATCCATCAATCACAAGAATCAAATATATAATTATGTTTTAAGCCAATAAAATAGGAATTTAAATACTTAAAAAAATAACTGCAGGGAATTTCAGATGACTTTAAGCACCATTTTATTTTGGGGGTGATTTACCTCTTTTTTTCTCTGTTCTTTTGGTAGGCTTAAACCAGAAATAAAAGGTATTGTGAACTTTAAAATTCTTAATTCAAAATATTCTGTCCCATGCACCGTTTATAATCTTTTGTGCCTTGAAGGGAATGTCACAAGAGGAAAAGGAAGGCTAAAAGCTGCGTATTGAACACCCTAATAACTATAAATCTCTTGTCATTGAAAGAGAAAAGTTGAACATCTCTTGCACCAAATCCTGCCTTCAGTCAGTTGCTTAACCCTCAGTGAAATATCATTTGAAGGCATAAGTTGGTCTTAGGTTGTATACAGGTGACAAACTCTATTTGACACTTACTGTATAATCTGCAGCATGTTATGGAAAATGGGGAGGAAGGGAGGAAAAATAACTACGGTAAAAATGTTTGCAATGTATTCTCTACTCATTTTGCTTTCAATCACTAGAGGCATTATATTCTTTGTGCACGTTTGTCTGGGATGTCAACTGCTTACAATTGTTTATTAGCAGAATAGATTTTGTTCTTTTTATGTAGTCCAGTGTTGCATCAGTAGGAACTTTCAGTTCTGAAAAAGAAGCATCATTTGTGTCTGCTTAGAGTAAACCACATATAGAGAAATAAATACCAAGGAAGAAATACTGGCTAGAGAACTGATGAGTATTAGTGGTTTAGGAGAATTAGTAATAGAAATTGGGAATAAGGGGCCAGATCCACAGTGGTGAGTAAAGATATAACCCATCAAAGAACTTCATTCCTTAATAACTTTCCTAAGTGACTTCTGGTCAGCTTCTACATCATCCTTAAATGACTCTCTCCCTAAGTGTGCACTGTAGTTCGAAACCTAACTAATCCTCTTATTTGAGACACTGCATAACAGTAAAAATTCTTGCTGCTGTTTTTTTTTTTTTAAGGGCAAAGAAAGGCCAGTAGAAGTGAATTAAAACTAGAGAGTTGGTTTATTGAAATAAGCAGATAAGTATCCAGGCTTAAAGTAAGCGTTTACATGTTTTGAGAATCCTTTTACTTATTTTTGTTTTATTGTTGCTAAAAATGCTAATGGGCTGTTGAAATGACCTCCATTTACTGAAGGTAATCCAATAAGGTCTTTTTTAAATACAAATTTTACTCAAGTTTAAATTGTGCAAAACTGCTTAGAAACCTGAAATTTTATAGTGTGTAATATCTTATGTGTATATAGCATCCCGAGCTGTGTGATACAGTAGATGTCTTCTTAGCTTAAAGAAACATTATGGGAGAAACATTTAATAAACAAGGAAAAGTCAGCTTATGTTTCTACTTATCTGCTTTCCCTTTTAGCAATTTTCTCCCTTGTGAACATGAACCATAGAAAGTGTCTGTGATCTAATGATTTAATGGAAGTCTGTCTCATACATTCTTCTTTGGTAGATTACACCATGTGGATGCTCTGTCTGTAGACATTGCTTGATAAAAGGAGAATAAACCTCTTACATTTTAACCCTTGAGCATTCAGTCAGTGTTTTAATGTGCATACCAATGTTTTGTTTTGTTTTTCTTCCCAGGGTCTCAAACATAGTCTGATGCTCTGTATGGTTTTGAAAGTGACGGGATCTGGTAGAGGGCAAGTCAAGTGACATCCATAAAGGAAGGACAACTTAGTTTGTTTTTTGCATCAGTTCTTTGTTGCTATGTCCTTTCATATTCAATGTTTAAAGCAAGGAACTATCCTTTTTAAGGTGTCTGTTTCTTTAGAATCTCTTCTTGTGTATTAAAAGAATGAATATCAGCATGGAATATCAAAAGTAAACTCAAAGGAAAATTCTTTTCTTTCCACATCATTACACTATTAACCACATAAATATTGACCACTTTTTTTTTAATGTTGCAATACTTCTAATACTGACGTGATTCTTTTTTTAAAGAAGATGTAATGTTAGGTTCTAATATTTTCTGAGGTAGGTAGTTCTTTCTTCAAGGATAGTGGAAAAGATAAAGTAAGAGCTAGCATCGAGGGCACCAGCATTATTCAATGCACGTCCTGATAAAAGTGCATGGCAAATAATGATCTCATCAATAATGTGGATATGTATAAAAACTGGACGTTAAGAAAAAACTAGGATAAAACGATTAGGTAACTGCTCTAAAAAAACACACTAACATCAAAGAGTAGCTTTTTAAAAGGCAGGAGATAAGAGTGAAGTAATAGCAAAAAAAAAAGTGAAGTGAATTTTTTTTTTGCTATAAAATTATCTGGTGCTGATTCTGTGATAGCAATGAAGGCATGAAGTGAGAAACGGTGTGCAACAAAGACTGGATGTAGGATGTAGGGAGGTCCTTGAGCAACACTGACTGGAAGAAGTAAACATTTATGTAAAGCAGGTGATATAGATAAGGCAGGAAAAGCAGGCTATGATCAGATTTTGGAGGGCGAGAGGTGAAGAATGAGCCCAATTTAAAGAGTTTAGATAATCCAGACAATAGGGGCTCAACGATAATTTTCAAAAAGGGAAATGGCAGTGAAAACAACACTTAGAAAATGTATGAGTTTTAATGGAATGAAAATTTGACTGAAGAAAAGGGAACTAGAGGAAGAGGTATCAGTTGGGAGTCTATTGAAAAAATGTGAGTTTATGGTCTTTAATAGAAGACAATTAAATTGAAAGTATATATTATAAAACAAGGCATGTTTAGGAACCAGACTTGAAATGGCCACTGAATACACATGGATAATAAAAAAGACAAACACGACAGCTCTCAAATATGACATCATTGATAGAAATAAGAAAGCCATGAAGGATAAGCATATTTAGGTAAGGGAATGAGAATTGAAATAAAAGACAAATTTAATGAAAATACTGGGCAGTGGACTGTATTCCCAGAGAACTGTCGTCATGTACAGCAAGCTAACATAATTTTCAGGAGTTTTGTCTCAGAATTTTCACCTTCTGTTTAATTATATCTATGTAAAGGTGAAGCACTTTTTAAAAAAAGGCAGTTTAGAACCTTATCACCTTTCAGACTCCTACTCACAAGTTCCTCACAGGGTTTTCTTTTAAAAAATAAGTATATTTGACTAGATTATACATTCACTAGTAAAGATTTACAGGATGAAACAATATATTTAATCATATCTACCAACTTATCATGTTACGTATATTTTTAAAGTGAGAAAAATGTCAAGAGCAATATTGCTATGATGGAAATCAATACAACTCTAAAATAAGATGAAAATGTACAGGCCAGCGTTACAACCTTAAGGACACATAAGGGGCCACTTCTAACGCCACTTGTCCATTTATCTACCACTTAGCTGTTCTTTATAAATGAGCAGAGAGAACAAAAGCAGAACTTTATCAAAAGTCTATTTTCACTTTTCTTCCAGACACACTCTAATATCATTTGCCTCTCCTGGGAAACTTCATACACAGAAATATGTTCTGAAAGTCACGTTATAGAAATTCTTGTCTGCACTCTTAAGTCATGGTAACTTTTGCTATCTTTCTGGAAGATTAACCAGAGTATATGAGCATGGTTTTGTTTGTTTGTTTGCATTTGATAAATTATATAGTCCTATTAGTAAATGGAAAAGCACTTAGCTTTTCAGTGATACTCTTCAGCTTTCCCTGTGGTATTTAATGGGTACTGCATGGCTATTTTCCAGTAATTTACGTCTACAATCGGTGAAGTAGAAAAGTTGCAACCATTATTCTTTTCTACTAGAGTTCAGTAATAATGAAATTCTCAGTGTTTTGAGACGTGTTCAAGTTCATAAGTAAATTTTGTATGCAGTATAATTTGGCTGAAATTGAGAAAGGACATACTAAAATACCCAACATATTCTGTTTTAATCTTTGATCAGAAGCCTATTTCTAGTCTTGAAGACTATTTCTAAATACAAATTTTACCACTTTTAAGAGAAGAATCAAAATTGACTCTAAATATATTGCTATTTCAATTGGAAAAATGCCTATGTTATTCATGTGTATAAATTCTTTCTGCATTTCCATGAAAAAGTACAAGGATCCTTGGCATCTGGAACAATATACTTGTTCAATGTTACAAAGTCCAAGTGAAAAGTCTCATGATACTCAAGACAGGGACTCAACATACATAAAAATATATAACTATTAAAATGGATGATCACTGAATTACTCTACTGTGCCTCTGCTTGCCCATTTACTTTGAAACCAATTTTGCTCCTAATTCAGGGTTCTGTACTTTGTTCAGATCTATTAGCAAAGAATAGAAAAACACTCAACATTTCATCTTGCGGATAAAATATGATTCCTGACTTTATCTAGATCAGTCAATGTCATTTTGATACATTAATTGACCTTTAAGGAAATAATTATTATAAATTGAGGAAAAGTAAATATATTTAATAGATTAAGGATATTAACATGTAGCATGTTAATTCTCTATAGTTTTTTACATTTGTTGACATAAATATTACATGATTTCATTTTGTCTATTTTGGTGCAAATGTGCCATACACATGCCATGTAGTTTTACATATTGCAACAATTAAACACCTCACTGGGTTTGTGTGTGTGTATGTGTGTGTGTGTGTTTTAATTTGGGCTTATGCAGAAATGGAAGCCCATCTGAGGATATTAGAGAATTAAATTTTAATATTCAAACATATCACATTGGTATTTTGAACTATTAAATCTAGAATGACAAGATTGATTTAAACAAAATGTATTAATATAACAGAATGTAAGTTTGTGGAATGATCCTAGATCACAGAATCTCTATCTTCTACAAACCTATATACATGTGTTCTTTATAATGATGATGATTGCAACCTAAAATGAGGACATAAATGACAAAGTATTTATGCAACACCTACTAATAGCATCCGTATGCAGTCATGCGTTGCTTATTAACAATGACAGTTCTGAGAAATGTGTCGTTAAGCAATTTCATTGTGGAAACATCATAGAGCGTACTCACATAAACCTAAATCGTATAGCCTGTTACACATCTAGGCTATATGGTGTGCTAAGCTTATGGGACCACTCCTGTGTGTACGGTCCATAGTTGATGGAAACGTTATGTAATGTATGACTATATTACAGTATAAACTACAAAGAAGCAAGGCAAATCAGAGAAACAAAATAGTAGTGAGTCTTGACTCTGGAGAGTCTATTCGATCAAGTAAACTGAGGCTATGTAGAGTGCGTAGGATCTGAAGAATGTAATACTAAGATCTAATAAATATATATGTATATATATACACATGCATATGTACATATATATACAAAAGCCACTTCCCTGAACTTTTCTCACAATTACTAGTACATCAGTTACTAAAACAAATTTAATAAAGAAAAATAATATAGAAAACATTCTCAATTCATTGGAAGTAAACTGAGAAATAAAAATTTTTCAACCATTTAAGAAGTTAGAAATAAATAAGAATAGAGACTACACACATATTCACAAACAGCACTTTAAAAAAGAAATCAAGTTGAGATAGGCATGATCTGTAGATTCTCTACATAAAGATGAAAATGAAAACAAAGTACTTCAAAAGTAATGTGAAGATTCTGCCATTACTCAGAAAGAAATCTGCAAAGAAATTCACTCTAATGAAGAGAAAAAGCTGGAAAATTGACAAAATTATAATTTCACCTGAGCATATCATAGAGCTGGGGGTGCAGGTTCAAAGGTAAACTAATTTGTAATGATGAATGGGGAACTATTTAGCTCTTGGCATAGCTCAGGAGAAAGCCGTAGGCTACACAAAAGCGTGTGGAAGACATCAGCTGAAATTTTAACAAATTCTTAAAGGCCGTGTGTGGGCTACCATATCAGTTTGGACTGGCTGGGGGGCCTTACACCCATGAGGAATTCACACTCACTCTCAAGATCATGTCCACAGGCCTCCACCATGTGCTCTCAAATAAGATCAGAGGCTGGGTAGGAGATCAGAGACAGCTTTCCTGGTGCACAGTGTGTAAGTGGTGACCAGCTGCCGTGGGAAGACAGACCTTATTCCCTTGGTCTGACTCTTTTGCACTTGGAAGCCAAAACATTAAGCAGCTTAGGTAGGGGCAGTCATCTGTCCCACCCCCAAGGAACAGGCGAGGATCCATTGTTTCTAGGAGGAGTCTGCCTCACAGGGAAGGAGGGCAATCACTTTCAGCCTCAAGACACAGGTAAGGATGTATTGCTACCAAAAGAGGATAGAAGAAAAGATGCTCTACCAAGAGAGGGACAGGAAGTCTTCTGGTCCAGTGGAAGGTGCAAAAAGGGGGCAATCTAGTAATGCTTTTTGTATTAAAGTCTAATTTGTCTGCTGTTAGTAGAGTGGCTCCAGTTTTCTTAGTTTTGCTTTTTGCATAAATATTTTTTCATCCGTCTACTTTATATCTGTATCTTTCAATTTAAAATATGCTTCCTTTAAACAGCATATATTTGGATCTCTCTTAAGTCTAGTCTGACTATCTGCATTTTGATTGAATTTGTCTGATCTATTTGCATTAAATGTATTATTGCCATAGTTGGAATTATATCTTCCATTTTAGTTTTTATAGGTCTCCAGTCTTTTCTATTTCTTTATTCCTCATTTATTGCTTGCTTTTGAACTAAGTGACAATTTTCTAGAGTAACATTTCAGTTCCCTTAAGAAATTTTCACTCTTTAAACATTTCTTTTGTAGTTGCTGCTCTGTGGCTTACTATAGACATCTTCTTAGAATAATTTCAGGTTTACACTAACTTAATTCCAGTAAGATACAGAACTGTTACTCCCATATAGCTCTAACCACTCTTCCCTCTTTTCATACTATTTTTGTTATTTACTTTATATAAATTTATGTCTTTTAAGGAAACAGAGAAGAAAGGAGAATAAGTACATATTGTCTGGTTCCCTTGACTGGCTCCTGTGTGTGTGAGTTACCATTTCCTCATTCTATACAGCTTTGCTCCTAGTCAACTCTTTTCTGCTTTTACTGTCAAGTACATTGCATAAGCATATGTAGTCCAAAAATAGACTATATATATATAAAAAATGTGTATGTATATATATATATATTTACACAAATAATTTTTATATCAGTTTAAAGAAGACAAGAGAAAATATAGGTATTTATAATGTCTTCTGTAATCACATAATTATCCATACTTGTGCTCTGTGTTAGTGTGTGTGTGTGCCTTTGTGTTAGTGTGTGTGTGTGCACCTTTGTGTGTGTGTGTGTATGTAGATTCAAATTACTAGCTGTTGTCACTTGATTTCAGCCTTGAGCAATTTGGTTAGCATTCTTGTAAGGTAGGTCTGATATCAAGAAATTCTCTCAATTTTTGTTTATTTTGGAATGTCTTTTATTTCACCTTCATTTTTGAAAGATAGTGTTGCCAGATATAAGATTCTTAACTGAAAGGTTTTTTTCCTTCTCTTAGAAATTTGAACACGTCATTCCATTATCTTCTAGCCTTCAGTTTTTCTGATGAGAAATCTGCTGTAACTCTTACTGGGGTTTTCATTGTATGTGACATGTTATTCCCTTGCTGCTTTCAAGATCATCTATTTGTCTTTGTCTTTTAATATTTTTACTATGATATATTTGAGTTTAGATCTCTTTATGTTTATATCACTTGGTCAACGTTGAGCATTTTTAATGTGTAGATTATCATTTTTCATTGTTTGGATGTGTTCAACTTTTATCATTTTTAATACTATTTCTTCCCCTCTCTCTATCTCTCTTCCTCTGCCATGCTCATTTTGTGTATGTTGTTATGCTTATTAGTGTCACATATTTCTCTGAAGCTTATTGCATTCTTTTTATCTCTTTTCTTTGAATTGCATATTTTTTATCCACCTGTCTTCACATTGATTGATTTTTTCTTCTGGTAATTAAAATTCATTGTGGAACCATTTTAGTGGGTTTTTATTTTCCTTTGTTATAATTCTAAACTCCAGGATTGTTTTTTTTAATCAATTCTATCTTTTAATTTATATTTTGTATCTGATAAGACATTATCATCATGCCTTACTTTATCGTTAAAGAATTGTTTCAGTTAGCTCTTTGAACACATTTATAGTGGCTGCTTTAAAGTTTTTGCCTATGAAATGCAACAACAGGACCCTGTGATAGGCAGTTTCTGGTACACACTTCTTTTCCTTTGTATGGGACGCGTTTTCCTGTTTCTTTGTATGTACCATAGATTTGTTGAAAACAGTATATTTTAGATAACATATTTTAGCAACTCTAGATACTCCCTTGCCCTCGCTGGCCTTCCTGTTGCTTGCTGTATTATCTGCTTACAGATTTAGCTGGAGCATTGTAGTAAAATATAGATCCTCCACAATGTGAAGACTGATGTTACTCCTCAGCACAACATTGGGCATGTGCACAGTAATTCTGGGATGACATTGTTTTAGCAGATTAGCTTCGATCATTTCTTTTCCTGAGGTCTCTGTTAAGCATTACACCAAGCTGTTAGCTCCACTGATTGCTGGCTGAATTTGTTAATACTTTCAACAGTGCCCTGGGAGACAAATTTCTCCAGTCTTCTCCAATTAAATTCAGACTCCTATGCAGGGCTAGTTTTGAGGCCTGCCTTAGGACTTTTCCTTACCGTCTCTTTTCCATATTATCTCTGGAAAATTAGCTGACCTGTTATTTACCCATACAGAGTTACCAACTTCCTATAATTGATTATCACCAAAATCTCTATTGTTTTTAAGAGGGACCTTAGGTTTGAATTTCTTCACACGTTGTTTCAAATAAAGTCATATTTTTATGAGACTAGGTGTTGCTCTCTTCTTATGATCTGCCTCTCCCCTTGTTCTTATGACCTGCAAAATATCTGAGCTGCAGCTCTGGAACTGGTGTTGGATATAGTTGCTCCCTACTCTTGGAGTGATACTCCAGATTTATGAGCAGGGCAGTGGGTGAGACACGATAGTCTCTGTTCTTCTAGGCTTAATTCTGTAATCCTAGAACTTTCTTAAAATTGTCTATATGGTACTACGTGATGTAGCATCCCACTAGCTCTCTGATCACATGATTACCATCCTAGTTCTTTCTCACACTTATTCATCTCCAGTCACATAGTTTCCTTTCTTTTCCTTTGAAAGCCCACTCCTGACTTGGGCCTTTACACTTGCTGTTTCTCCCACCTGAAATACACACACATTCCCAAGGTATTCTCATGAATTGTTTCTTTACTTTGTTCAGATGTCTGCTTACCAATGAGATTTCATGATTATCTTATTCAAAATTTGAAATCTTCTTCCAGGATATGCCTAGTCACTTTTTCTGATATTCATTTCCATAATTGTATTGGCATCTAACATGCTGTATAATTTATCATGTATTTGTTTATTATCTGTATAACCCCATCCAGCATATAAGCATTATGCAACCAAATGAGAGCAGATATTTTTGTCCATTTTGTTTATACTGCATTCAGAAAAGGTCTTGGTATGTAGTAGGCAATATTAAGCGGTCAATAAACATGTGAGATGATTGAATTGCTATTTTAATTGGACTCAAACTATTTTTTGGTCTCTATAGAACATATGTTTAACTTTTTGAGAATCTCAAATTATAACAGCAAAAATGTATGCCTTGAATGTTATTAAACTGTGATAATTAAAAGTAGCATCATTCAGGCAGATGTTTTCTATTTAATATTCTGTAACTCTCTAAAGTATTAGGGCTAATAGACATATAATGAACATTTGGATAGCTGAAGTCTTTTTTAAACATTTGCCATCTCAAATTAAATTTAATTGCTTATTATGTAATAATATTATGTAAACATGATATTTGTGATGTTAAAGATTAATCTCTTTCATATATATTAAACTCTAAATTAATATACATCATCTTTTAGTTGTCTAGAGAGGCAGATTGTCCTTTACATATTAGCTTTGCCACAAGAAGAATACTTATATGAAATGAATAAAGGATGTCGCATCTATGGTATCCTACACAAACATCAGTACATTTTGGGATGATAATTTGTATTCCTGTTTTGAGATTAATTCACCAAATCAAAAGTATACTATTCCTTGTTGAAAGTAACCAAAGTTTTATTTAAACTTCTATTAATTGTTTGATGAATTTATGTTTCCCCCCAACATCCAACAAGATATGACTTGCCTTTGATTTCTATTACTTTTATTTATTGTTCATGAAATCTTTCACCATATTATCCAACCATGTTCACTCTATCTTTTCATTGTTAGCCTGGTTTCTCTTTTTGCTAATATTTTTAGTTAGGATTATTTGGACTGAGTACTGTCATCCAAAAAAATCATACTGTTTAAGGAAAATTATAATAGAAAAAAATAAATGTAGTTATTATACTTGAAGTGCTGAGACATTTTATTTAAAAATTATATTTTTGAATTCTCTCAAAATTTCTGGGCTCAATCTTTGCTCTTTAAAATACCTGCTATTTTTAAACCCTCCTAGTATTTTTTAAAATAAAACCCATCATTATTATATATTCTTTTGGCTCATAAAACCAAGGAAAAATATGTTTAACAGTCCAAGTCCAGGAGAAGTACACATATACAGAAAATCGTGGGAGAAGTGATATTATGGGAGATATTATAAAAGTTTTAAAATAAGCATTATTGGTAGTGTGATATGGTATTAATTTGATTCATAAAAGGTCTGAGTTACAATATAAGGTGCCTTGCCACTTGGTTTGTAGTAAGCCTAAAATCTCAGTAGTATTAGAAAAGCCTCTAATAAGTCTTCCTAGGTTTTGGAGTATATCTATGTCACATTTGCCAGAAAAAAGTTATTTAACTGGAAAATAGCTTCCTGTTGAATACTGACTAACAGAGACTGAATACTTGACCATGATGGACAAAGTTACTATATCACTTAAATTATACATTCTGAAATGGATATTACCAGATATGTTGAACCAAAGAACTGGATGTTCATAGCAGCTCACTTATAGGGCATAGAACTTACCCTAGTCCAGTGAAGCTGAAAATATTTGGGTTTTGTTCAACTTTGCCCCAGCTTACTTGCAAGTTGGAGTTTCAGGCAAAAAGAGGAAATTTAAGAAGACCAGAGACCACAACACCAGCCTAGTGTCACCCAGAGAAAAGTGAGTCACTGTCTCCACTCCCAGTTCCAGAGAAGTAACCAGACATTTTGGACAGGAGTAGAAGGAATAGAAGCAACAGAATTACTCTCAAATGAACTGACTTTATTTGAAACACAGTGTGACGAAATGGAGGTTAAAAAGCACTCCTAAAAACAATAAATATTTGGATTGTAAGCAGTTAAGTGGAGGCTGGTAGCTCCACTTGGTAAATTGTAGGCCAATTAGTTTATTAGAAAGAATGAAAGAAAGAGATCTAAGAGACCTAAGAGATCCTCCTGGGGTCAGAGCAAACTACAAAGATGAGCATCAAAAACTTCCTTTGCAAAAGAATCTGAATTTAATTTGAGCAGACTGTGGAACAAGTTATCCCCCAGGGTCTTGTTGAAAGAATAGTGAATTCAGCCAGCAATCAGTGGAACCTATTAGCTTTGTGTGATACCAATGGAGACAGACAGTTTAACAAAGATCAGGAAAAGAAATAAAGAGAGCTCTGCAAAAACCAATGTCATTCCAGGGTGATTTTGAAAATGCTAAAGGCCACACACTTCCTGTGACGTAGTATCAAAGGCTTCAGATTGTATGGGTGGACTATATTTCATTAAAGTAGTCTAGTTAAGTCATTAAACAAGTAAAGAAGCAAACAACAACAAGAAGCTCTCTTGGGGCTATATGGATTTGTTACAATATGCTACCTAAAATATCTTATTTTTAAAACCCACAAAAATTTTACATATAAAGGAAAATGAAAATATCACTCATACAATGGGGGGAAAACAAGCTTAAAAAATGCTTTTGTTTGGGTCAAACTGTTGCATTGAACAGGCAAAGTGTTCAAAGCAGCCATTACAAATATGTTCAAAAAACTAAGGAAACTATGCTTTAAAAAAGTAAAGGAAAGTATAATGATAATGTCCTATCAAAGAGAGAGTATCAACAAAGAAATAGAATTTTGAAAAAAGGAACAATTTCAGGAGCTGAAAAGTACAGTAACTGAAAGCAAAAATTCACTAGTGGGGTTCAATAGTAGATTTGAAGTGAACTTGAAAGTAGATTCATAATGGCAATGCAATACAAAGACTTAGACAAAAGAGAATAAAGACAGATGAACAGAGTCTACATAAATGTGGAACATCATTAACCACATCAAAATATGCGTAAGGGGAGTAACAGAAGAAGAGAGAAAATTTTAAGAAATAAGAGCTGAAAAATCCACCAAATTTGATGGAAAACATTAACCTACACATCAGAGAAGATCAATGAACTTCAAATAGTACAAATGCAAAAATATCCACTTACAGGCATGCCACAGTAAAACTATTGAAAACCAATGACAAAGAGAAAAATCTTCAAAACAACAAGAGGAAAGTGATGTGTTACTTATAGAAACACTAGTAAGATTAACTGTGAATGCATCATCACAAACATTGGAGACCAGAAGACAACAGGATGATATATTCAAAATGCTGAAAGAAAATAATCACCAACTAAGAATTTTATATCCAGCAAAACTGTATTTCAAAATGTAGAGGAAAATGAAACATTCTTAGATAAATAAAACTGAGAGAATTTATTACTTGCAGAACTAACTTAAAGGAAATTCTAAAGGAAGTTTTTCAGAATAAAAGTATGTGACCCTAGACAGTAACTTGAATCTACATGAAACAGTTAAAAGCATGGTAATGTATATTATATAATCACTAAAGACAGTGTAAATGGATATGTCCTCTCTTTTCTCTTAATTGATTTTTATAGGAATTTTATCAAACAACATGTGTGTGATTGTATTATTGTTCCTATAACACAGAATTGTAATATGTTTGGTAATTACAGAAAAAGTCTTGTGTAAATATGCATTGGAATAAAGAAATTAAACCAGTTGATAACTTGAATCCACTGGAACAAATTAAGAAAATTAGAAAGAAAGAAGTAAAACTGTGAATAATTGCAAATCACATGATATTATTTAGAGAAAACCCTACAAACTCCACCAAAAATTTTTAGAATTATTAAATGAATTCAATAAAGTTTCAGGATACAAAATCAATATACAGAAATCTATTGTGTTTCTATACACTAATAATGAACTATCATTAAGAGAAATTAAGAAAACAATCTCATTTACAATTGCATCAAAAAATAAAATCCATAAGAATAAATTTAACCAAGGAGGTGAAAGACGGGTACACTGAAAACTATAAGACATAATAAAACAAATTGAAGAAGACATAAATAAATGGAAAGATATTCCGTGCTGACTGATTGGAAGAATTAATATTATTAAAATGGCCATACTACTCAAAGCAATCTACAGATTCAGTTCAATCCTATTAATATCACAATGAGATTCTCCCCAGAACTAGAACAAATAATTCTAAAATTTGTATGGAACCACAAAAGGCCCCACATAGCCGAAGCAACCTTGAGAAAGAAGAATAAAGCTGAAGGCATCACACTCCCTGATTTCAACCTATATTATAAAGCTATAGTAATCAATACAGTACACTATGGGCATAAAAACAGACACATAGATCAATGGAACAGAATAGAGAACCCATACATAAACTCGTGTGTGTATAGTCAATTAATTCATGACGAAGAAGCCAAGAATATGCAATGGGGAAAGGATAGTCTCTTCAATAAACGGTTCTGGGAAAACTGGACAATTATACACAAAAGAATGAAACTTAACCACAATCTTGCACCATATGCAAAAATTAACTCAAAATGGATTAAAGACTTGAATGTAAAACCCGAAATTATTAAACTCTTAGAAGAAAACATAGGCAGTAAGCTTCTTGACATCAGTCATTGTGATAATTTTCTGATTCTGACACCAAAAGCAAAGGCAACAAAATGCAAAAATAAATAAGTGGGACTATATCAAACTAAAAAGTTTCTGCATAGCAATGGAAACCATCAACAAAATGAAAAGGCAACCTATTGAATGGGAGAAAATATTTGCAAATTGTATGGCTGATAAGGGGCTAATATTCTAAATATATAAGGAGTACACAGATCTCAATATCAACAAACCAAATAATTACATTAAAAATGGGCAAATGATTTGAGTAGCAATTCTTTGAAAGAAGATTTACAAATGGTCAAGAAGTAAATGAAAAGGTGTTCAAAATCACTAATTAGTAGGGAAATGCAAATCAAAACCAAAATGAAATATCACCTCACAACTGTTAGAAGGGCTATTATCAAAAAGACAAGAGATAAATGCTACAAGGATTTGGAGAAAAGGTAAATCCTGTGCACTGTTGGTGAGAATGTAAATTGTCATACCCACTACGGAAAACAGTACAGAGGTTCCTCGAAAAATTAAAAATGGAAGTACCATATGATCCAGCAATTCCACTTCTGGGTATATATCCAAGGGAAATGAAATCACTATCTTAAAAAAGATGTGTTCATCTCCATGTTCACTGCAGGATTATTCACAATAGCCAAGGTATGAAAAAAAACTAAATGTCTCTCAACGAATGAATGGATAAAGAAAATGTGAGATACGTACACACACACACACACACACAAACATACAATGGAATATTATTCAATCATAAAAACAGAAGGAAATCCTACCATTTGTGACAACCTGGATAAATTGGGGGACATTATGATAAGTAAAATGAGCCAGAAAGAGAAAGAAAAATACTACAAAATTTCACATAATGTGGAATTCAAAAATCTGAATTCACCGAAGGAGAGAGTATATAGTGCTTGCCCTGGGATGGGGGGGGGGGGACCGGGGAAAATGAGGAGATGTTTGTCAAAGGGTACAAACTTCCAGTTATAAGAATAATTTCTGGGGTCTAAGTAGAGCATGATGACTATAGTTAACAATCTTGTATTGTATAGTTGAATATTCCCAGGTGAGTAGATCTCAAAATTCTCATCATAACAACAATAAAACATCATGTCAATTATGGGAGGTGTAGGATGTATTATCTAACTTTCTTGTGGTAAACACTTTACAATATATGGATGTATTAAATTATCACATTGTATATCTTAAACATACACAATATAATAGTCAATTATATCATAATAAGGTTGTAAAAACAAAATAGAAAAGTAGACACAAATAATGGCCAGTAAGCCCATGAAAAACTGCTAAACATCATTAGTTATCATGGAAATGCTATTTAAAACCACAAGGAGATTCTACTTCACACCAACTAGCATAATCAAAAAGAGGAAATAATAAGTGTTAGGGTGGAGGTGGAGAAATTAGAACTGTCTTACATTACTGGTGGGAATGCAAAATGTTTCAGACACTTTGGAAAACAGTCTGGAAATTCCTTAAAATAGTGATCATGAAATTACCAAATGATTTAAGGATTTCACTTCTAGATATGTATCAAAAGACCTAAAAACATAGGTCCACAAGAAATCATATACATGATTGCCAAGAGCAGCATTATTCATAATAGCCAAAAAGTGGAAACTCTCAAATGTCTAGCACCTGGTAAATGGATAATTTTAATATAGTATATCCAAGTAATTAAATATCATTCATAAAAGAATGAATATAGCTATATGCCTTAACATGGATGAACCTTGAAAATATTATGCTAATTGAATGATACCATATCTTTAATAATATTATCTTTAATAATCTTTAATAATATAAAAGACCATAGGTTTAATAATTTCATCTAAATGAAGTTTCCAAAATACAAATCTATGGAGAAGGAAAAATATATTAGTGGCTGGGGGAGGATTGGGAGGAGTGACTGCTAATAGGCATTGACTTTCTTTTAGCATGGTAAAAATATTCTGCAACTGATTATGATGGTAGTTGCACAACTATATGATATACTAAAACTATTGAATTGTCCTCTTAAATGACTGAATTTTATGGCACGTATTATATCTCAGTAAAGCTCTTATATGGAAAAAGTAAAAAATTAGTGGAGATGAAAGAAGAAATATTCAAATGATATGATTTCTATGCAGCGAATTCCAAAGAATCTACAACCAAGTTTCTAGAACTAATTAGTGAACTCGGTGTTGTCATAGGATACAAGACCCATACACACAAATCAATTGCACTTCTATGTATTTACAATGAACAAGTGGAGACTGAAACTAAAGGCGTGATACCATTTACAATTGCTCCAGAGAAAATGAAATATTAGGTATAAATCTAGCAACACATATATAGGATGTGTGTAATGAAAATAAAATATTGAAGAAAAAATCAAAGAAGTCAGATACTAGAAGAGACATGCAATGTTCATTGATTGGAAAAACTCATCATTGTAAAGATGTCAATTCTCCTTAAACTTATCTACAGGTTTAGTGCAATTCCCATCAAAATCTCAGCAAATTATTTTTCTTTGTAGATAAAGGCAAACTTATTCTAAATTTTTGTGGAAACTCCCTAGGATGAGAAAAATAAAACAGTTGAAAAAGAAGAATAAAATGAGAGGAACCCCTCTTCCCAGTATGAAGGATCATTCTATATTTAGAGTAATCAAGACAGTGTGATACTGTGCGAGGGTAAAACAAAGATCAATGTAACAGAATAAAGAAACTAGAATTAATTTTTGACAAAAGAGGAAAGCAATTTAATCTAGGGGGATAGCCTTTTTAACAAGTGGTACTGAAGCAGTGGCACAGCTATAGGCAAAAACGAACCTCGACCTAGATCTGACACCTTTTACAAAATTAACTCAAAATGGATAATGGATCAAATATAAAACAGAATACTATAAAACTTGAGAAAAACATAGGAGAGAATATGTGGGGCCTAGCGTTAGGCAAAGAGTCTTAGACTTAACGTCAAAAGAATGATCCATAAAAGGAAAAAATGATAAATTGAAATTATCAAAGTTAAAAGCTTGGCTCTGAGAAAAACTCTAAGATAAAAGAGCAAATTATAGCCTGGGAGAAAATATTTGCAAATCCTATATCTGACAAACAACTCATATGTACAATGTGTAAAGAATTCTTAAAACTCACTATTAATAAAACAATGCAGAATAGACATTTCGCCAAACAGGATATACAGATGACAAATAAGCATATGGAAAGATCTTCAACATCATTAGCCTTTAGAAAAATACAAATTAAAATCACAATAAGATAGCACTACACAGCTATCAGAATGGCTAAAGAGAAAAATAGTGATAACCCCAAATGCTGGTAAGAATGCGTCAAAACTGAATGACTCATACATTGCTGGTTTGAGTGTAAAATGGTGCAGTAACTCAGGAAAAGAGTTTGACACATTTTTTAAGAACTAAAAATAATCTTAACAAATTACCCAGGAATTGCACTCTTGGGCATTTATTCCAGAGAACTGAAAGCTTTACACATGCAGAAACTTGTACATGAATCTCCATATTAGCTTTATTTGTAATTGCCCAAGACAAGAAACTTCTTTAATGTTCTTCAATGGTGAATGTTTTAGCAAACTGCGAAACTTCCATATCATGAAATACTCTTCAGCAATAAAGAGGATCAAACTACTGATGCACACAACAACTTGGATGACCTTCAAGGAAGCTAAAGTGAGTGAAAAAAGGCAATCACGATAGAAAACATATTGCATGATTTCATCTATATCACATTTGTGAAGTAACATAATTATAGAGATGAGGATGAGTATTGATTGCTGTGGTGAGGGGGTGGGGTGAAGTAGATGTGGCTATAACACAAGGGAGTCTTGTGATGGTGCAGTCAAGTATCCTGACTGACGATGGGTACACTAAGCTATGCATGCATAAAATTGCATAGAGCTACACAAACACACACACACACACACACACACAAAGTTCATGTACAATTGTCGAAATCTGAATAAACTTTACATTTTGAATCAAGGTAATTTCCTGGTTTTGATAGCGTACTGTAGTATGCAAGATGTGAAAATTGTTGGAGGCTGGGTGAAGAGTACACAGTACCTTACTGTATATATTTTTGCAATTTCCTGTGAATTTATAATTACTTCAAAATAAAGTGTTTTTAAAATTTGCATTTTCATTGAAATAAAGTACTACATTTATACTAATGCCAACTTTTACGGATTTGATGAATAAACTATATATTTGCCTGTTTTGGAAACCTCTGTTTATAACCCAGTGCTGTGGATTTTTATTTTGTGATATAATCCTGAGAATAAGTGTCACTATGTTCCTGGAGGAACAGAAACAAAAGCAAGAGGTTGTTGTGATATTTACATTGTTTTTTTAAACCCTGTTTTTTTATGTGAAAGTCAAATGTTAGGTGGGAGGAACTTGTGAAAATACTCATTTGACATGACCATGTAGCCATCTGCAAAGAGAACCTTTTGAGCTGCGATGTCTTAACGAACATTCTTCTCTGATGGAGAAATTCTATATCTTCACTGTCCATTATATAGCCCCTAGCCACCTGTGGTCATTGGACACTTGAAATGTTGCTAGTGTGACTGAGGAACAGAACTCTTAATTCAATTTAATTTAAATTTATTTAAATTTCACTTTCAACTACATGTGGCCAGTGTCTACCTTATTTGACAAAACTAGTCCTTCAAAGCTGTAGTTTGAAAACCAGCAACTTAATGGAAACCAACATTTTAAGGTAGCACACATTCTAATTTACAGTCCTTAGTCTTATCACATTTATCTGTGTAATCCTGATTAGGCTGTAATCTCTTTGGAATTGTTTATTTATCTTTGAAATCAAAGAATTAGAACACTTTAAGTTCCCATGTTTCTATATATTATTTCGCCTCCCACTGTTATCATTTTGTTTAAAATATTGATGCCTGCCTGTACTGCCTGGCATAACATTTCGTCCTGTCTCAGTTGGTTCATATAGATAATGCTTTTCAACACAAATCAGATTATAGCCCAGGGGACTAGAGAAAAAGGAGCTCTCATGGTGTGGAAGCTGTGCTCTGTTAGAAGTGGTGTTTTTCTAAACCAATTGATTGAATCATAGAGGTGTAAATGCTTTCTCTCACCAAGCCACCATCTTCTGAGAGGCTGACAGGCAGTGGGTGGCAACAAGCTGTCTGACAAGACAGATTTGCAGTGCATACCTGAAGTGATGAGATTAGAGAAAGGAAAACGTTTAAAAAATCAAATCAGTGTCAATGCTTCGGTTCTTTCAAACTAGAGGAAGAACTGCCTAAGGTTACCGTGTTACAGGAGATTTAACGAAGTAACACCTCTGGCATTCTTTGCTTTCGGAGATTAGGGCAGGCTTTATTTGAACTGGCAGGATGTCTGCTTTACTGAGAGAGTTCCTTGGGATTTAGTTCAATTAAATTAATAAATGCTTGCTGACTCTGAATCAGACACTCAGTACTATAAGGAAACAAAGATGAACGAGGTACTATTGCTGTCCATAAGAAGTTTCCAATCCAGTGAGGAATAAAGAACCAAAGAAAACAAATTTTTTTTTGTTTGGTAAATTTTTAACTTTACTAATGTGATCATTTGCATTTGTATTTTGCAGCACTGCTAGTTTGGGCACTTCCAAACGAGGGGTTATGAGTGTGATATTATGATGTTTTACATACGTATTTTCCCCCAAACTGGTAAATATTTACTTTAGAAACAAATGGTATTGTCTACAATAACAACCTGTCCTTTGGTTCTGAGACCTCTCTTGCAGAAGAGTTCACTGTGTCCCTGGCTGCATCGATCTTTTAATCTTCACATTCTGCTGTTTCTGTGCTCCTTTTGTTCTTTCCTTCACCCACTTATGAAATATTTATTAAGTACCAACTATTGCTAGGTTCTGCTCAAGGTGCTGATTATACAGGAACAAAACAGCAAAGACTCTTTTTGAAGGAGGCTTACTTTCTAGTAGGGGGAGAGGCGGGGAATGAGGAGGAGAAAATTATTCTCTCCTAACTCTTTGACTCCTTGCCCTGTGCTTTCTGCTACTCCCGATGGCTTCAAAAGCTGTGCTTCAGCCAATTCCCATTTCTGTTTTCTGTGCTTTTGTATTTATCCTTTTCCAGGGGAGTCTATCATCCCTCCGTTTTAATCATGGTAACTCTCAATCACAGTGTACAGGACTCCCTGGGGAAGGATGTAAGTTGAGAGATACACATGTACACAAAATACTGGTGTTAAGTTAAACAAAGGAGGCACGAAGTTACATAAAGCGAGCCTAGGAACTTTTATCCGTAGTTACCCATGCTGCCCTCGATGCAACTTGGAGTCACTGAGTGCAAATGCCTTATCCTACTTCATTAAAATCATTAAAATATGACTTTTCACTCTCTACTTACTTTTTACAAATCATGGCAAAAATGAATTTCTACAAATAATTTGATGACGTATGATAGGTTCTAGAATTTTATGTTTAACGAATTCATTTAAAAATGTTGAGTGCCAAACATAAGCCATGCGACAGCTTAAAGGACTGTCATCTAGATGTTCAGAGACATTTGAGTATGTCCCTCATGTTCTAACTACAGCTCTGAGTTCAAGAACACACTCGTGCTAGGTTTTACTAGCCTCAGAAGCAACAGATGACAAAGGAGGAATGTGTTCATGCCTGTGGTCTGTGCCTTCCCTCACTTTGTAGCCTTATGGGATATCATACTACCTGGATGAGGTGTACAGTGTGCATCAGAACTTGCTATGTGCTACAGTAGCTCTGGCCTTGTATACATAAGGCTGAGTTTGGATGGCTCATTTGAGCATCCTGGAGATACGATGCCACTCTCTCTCACGTTATTATTTCCTGGAGCAGATGAGAAATTTTAAGTTTTAAGAACTTTGTGTCACTATCGCTTATGAAAAATAGTGTTTCTCTCTGTCACACATTCTGATTGTACTGACTTACGTATGTATAGTTTAAAAGATTGGCTATGGAAACCATAGACTATTTAGGGCAAACCTCAGTGGGAAGATAGCAGGGCGATAAAGGGAATGGAGGGGAGGAAGAACAATGTGATGCTTGATTGAACTGATCATCTCCCGTGACTCAGATATTAAGATATATGATGGTAAGTAGAATTCCCAGTGGAGTATGAAGACATATCCTAGGAGTCTGGCACATTAGATTACATTAGAATTTTAAAAAGAAAAAATTATTGCATTTCCCCATTTACTGTTAGCTGCTCTAGAAAAGATTAAGACAACAGAATCTGCACCAATACCATGGAGGAGACTCTTGGGTTCTGTAGATCATGCCTTTAGTTTTAAATACTGACACAAGAGGCTTGCTGTAACCTTGGACAGATGTAGGCTGTAGTGTGAAAAGTCAAAGGCAAAGGAAAGTTAAACATGTTAATCATGAGCTTTGTTCTGAGTGACATAGTGATATTACAATACATTGGTGCGGGAATTATAACCAAATGCTAAAAGGTCACTGATGTATGGAGTGCCCGCCCTCCTTCAGGTTTAGGAGGACATTCTTAGTAGAAACCTCTGATCTTATTAAAGGTGAAAAGTCGTAGGAGGTTTGAAACAGTATTGGCTTTCAGGAAGACCTCAGGAAATATGATTTATAACTAAAGAAATGGTATATACAAAGGATTTAGGTATAAGAATAATAGCAAACACTTATATAGCTCTTTATATTTATTGGTACTCTATTACATGCTTTAAGTATTTTACATGTTTTAATGTTCACAACAACTCTAGGAAGTAGATACTATTAGAACTCACTTTACTGATTAACAAAAATCGAGCAAGGAGAGATTAAGTCACTTGACCAAAGTCATGCAGCTAGTAAGAGGTGGAGCTGGCATGTGAGTCCAGGATATCCAGCACCAGAGCCCATACTTTTAATCGCTGGAGTAGTGGAAGCTCAGCATGCTGGAGGAGAATGGTATTCTGTTATTGATCTTGTTCTTGCTAGCTTTTCCCACTCTATTATAAAAGACAGGAAGAGTCGGCATGTACTTTGGAAAAAATTCAATACACTTTTAGCCTGTTAACTTAGCAATAGGAGAATTCTACTTTAATAATATTAGTGTTGCATGAAGAAGTGTAATCTGTCGTGACAGATCGTGACAATCCCCACCTGCACGAGAATAAATTGCATTGATGATATAATGTGCAAGTCAGTAGATAGATGATTTCTCAGTTTGAGAAGACACATACCATACTAAGATGAGCTGCACAAGAAGAAAGAAAAAGAGTTTGTAAAATTATGTTTCTAAGTCTGTCTTGAAGTGAGATATCAAGGACTGAAATTATTTAGATTTTGGTGAAATCATATCCTTAAACTGAGTATAACTTAGGGACACATATGTCAAATCACATACAAAAACAGTGTTTCCGAAGACGTTAATAAAACTTCCTAATCACTCTGAGGTACTTACAATGTTAGCTACAAAGACACAGAGACTGGAGCTTTTTGAAAACATATTGGAAGTTATTGTACAGCACCCATAGCTTTTGAATACAATGACTCTTATGGAAGTTATTCTTTACATCCTTTTTGAAAGATGGTTACCAGCCTGATGCTTGACACTGGCTCAGACCAGTCCCATTACTGAAGAATATCAAGTAACTCTGTGAAAACTGGTCCCAATACTGCATTGAGAGATATCAAAGATGCATTTAAACAAGAAGCTTTCTGCTCAACAAAGTTAATTGTTTACAGAGAAAGTGTGCATGCAATAATGTGATTTTAAAAAGCAGAGCAGGGATCCAAATTTTTCAAGAAAGTGTGAGTGGATACCTTCTCTCAGCCTCCATCGTGCCTTATCTTCCCTCACGCCTGTGTCCTGGGAGGATGATCCATAGGGATGGAATCACTGGGCTCCCTAGTCCTCTGGTAGTCACTGGGAGGAACCAGAATATTATACAGAAGACAGGAAGAGTAGTCAGGATATTTATTTCCCTGGCTCCCTATCTATTGCCTCACTGTGGGATGGCTGCATCACTCTATCAAAGGACACGACTTGAATCAGAAGGTCTTTCCCACCAAGCTCCCTCTCAGATTGCAGTTAATACTCTCCCACTTGTCACTTCTGGCCCCATGGTGGGCTCTCTAAGGGCACTAGGCTTGAAATACTACATCATTCCTTCCTGCTACTTCTATACCCTTCCCACATCTTTTAAAATGGTGCAAACTTTCCTCAAATTATGCCAAGAATATCTGTTTCCTGTCATGGTCCTGACTAATGTTGCACAGGGAATTAGAAATGGCCTGAGGAAAGTAGAAACTCAAGATGAGATTCTAGCTTGGTTTTCCTCATCTCAATGGGACTAGTAGGATTCTTAAATGGTACTGGCAACTGCATAAAATATTACATGATTTTATTATCAGCAAGTGTTTTTACTAATATTAGTAGATAAATAGATGTTTCAAGAAAATAAATCATATTTATCTCGCAGTAGTTCACAACTTCGCTGTTTTACTAAAGTCCTGATATATTGATTAGAGAAGAATAATTTCAGTAAATCTATTTAGTACTTTTGTTTTATTGTTTGTGTGATGCAGAGATCTTCTTATTGTTTTACTTTTAAAAAAAATATGACTTTTCCTTTCTTCCTTCACCATCAAGAATTGGTGGTACCCCGCCCCCTTGAGCCTGTCCTCCTTTGCTCAAGATCTTTTCCTCTCCTTGTGTCTGGTGCTCAATGCCCTATAGCGACTATTCTAACAAATGACTCTGATAAAATTAGTAATAAAACAGGAGCATCCAAAAGCCCCTAAATTATAAAAATAGTAACATTTTAAAGCCCTTACATGGTAGGTTGAATTTGGTCCCAAACATATCACGTCCTAATCCCCGGGATTTGTAAATGTTACCTGCTTTGGAAAAAATGTTTTTGTAGATGCAATCAGGTTAAGAATATTGCAATGAGAAAACTACTCTGGATTATCTGAGTGGGCCTTCAATGTCATCACAAGAGCCTTGTAAAATAGAGGCAGAAGATTTCACACAGAGACACACTAAGGAGAAGGCGATGTGAGGACGGAGGCAGAGATTGGAGTGATGGGGCCACAAGCTCAGGAACACTGGGGCGGCACCAGAAGGAGGAAGAGACAAGGAACAGATGCTCCCCTACAGATCCCAGAAAGGATATGGCCTCACTAAAGATTTCTAGCCTCCTGAGCTGTGAGAGGATAAATTGCTGTTTTAAGCTACCAGGTTTGTTGTTATTTACCACAGTAGCCACAGGAAACTAATATACCCTTGCTATATGTTAAATACTATTCTGTGCACTATATATGAATTAAGTAAGGTACTGACGAAAACTCTCTGAGGTATGTGCTACTTTTAGGACTCTTTTACAGATGAAAAAACAAAGATACAGAGAAGTTAAGTACATTGCCTAAAGTCACACTGCATGCAAGTAACAGGGACAGGATTTGAACTCAGGGAGTCTGGCTCCAAATCTCTCTGTCTCTCTCTCTCTTTTTTTTTTTTTTTGGTGAGGAAGATTGGCCCTGAGCTAACATCTATGGCAATCTTCCTGTATTTTGTATGTGGGATGCTGCCACAGCACGGCTTGATGAGTGGTATGTAGGTCCACGTCCAGGTTCTGAAACTATGAACTGCAGGCTGTTGAAGCAGAGCGCACAAACTTAACCACTGTGCTACCAGGCCCACCCCATAGATCTTATACTTTTAAGAATGGCATCACATTGTGTTTCAAACAAAGATTTAGCCAATGGAACAAAGATTGTCTTGAGTATCATGAAACTTAGGTTTTCATGTCATGTTTGTGATCTTGGCCAAGTCCCTTAACTGTAGATTATAAAGTGAAAGTGACAGAACTCTTTAGCTTGAACATTCTTCCACTTCTTAATCTTCTTATATTATTTCCCTCCTTATACATAAGGAGATTATACTTCTAGCTACTTCTCTCGTACATTTATAGATATCATTCTTTTGAATATTTATTTCTTTTGTTACTTGCATTTAACTTCTTCCTTACTTTGGCTGGCCAAAGCTTTCCCAACAAATGATATTTTGTCTCCCCTTCTCCAAAACTGAAGAATCACAATTTTACAATAGCAAAAGCCACCCCTGACAGACATACAAACTTCCTGTGATTTTTCCAAGAAAAACAATATTAATAAATCCTTGCAAATATTTTACAAGCAAATGTAAATATGTTTACAAAAAAATACCATAAAGTTAGCCATTTTAAAAGATCCAAAGGAAAGAAGAAAATTGTGTAAACTTTGGCTAATTCTATGACAACCAATATAAGAACCGGTTGAGTAAAAGATGTTGCTAATGGTTAAACAGTAAACTAGTCATCCCTACATAAATGAACACCTTTTCCTTTATGTTTGTTGTCTCCTCTTCCACATTAGCACTCCTCTCACCCATTGGGATTACCAGCTCCCAAATTTCAAGAGAATTAGACAAGTATGAGTCTGAGAATTGAAAGATCCCTCAGAATTTTGTTTTTGTTCTTTTTTTCTCCTTTTGGTAAGGTGAAGAAAACTGCATATTTAATTATAAAGTGTGGAGGAAGGAAAAGATGTCCTTAGTAACACTCGCTGGTGTGCTCCTAACAATAAAATCATGAATTGTAGCATCCTCCTTCAGAATTTTAACGTAGACTCACCAAAGGAGAGACATTGCTCTGAGTCAAGTATTCTGAAATCCCACTTACTAATTTCAGCAAATTCCTAAGCATTTTATTTCAGGTGAATAAATTTCACTTCTTTGTGTGTAGACTATGCATTATACTTCTTCATCGTTGTTTTTTTCCCCTCTGTTGTGTATTATAATTTTCTCAGCATCTGAATGTTCCCATACCTCAAGCTTTCTGACCATAACTTTTTTTCTTTTATGAATATTAAAGTCATGTTGACTTAAATACTTCTCTTAGGTATGGTGAGAATATCAGAGCTTTCTCAAATATTTTAAGTGATCCTTGGTGTTTTTATATTTCTTTTAGCTACACCAGATTCTATGTTATTGCTTTTGCTGAATTTTCTGCCTCTAATTTCCTAACTTACCACTGCTTTGAGCAATGTTTGGAGCAGGCTAGAATAAAGCTTTGAAACAATGGACTGAGATGGTTACAAAGCAAGGTGACACTTCACAATAGTTTACAACAATCCATGAGGTTGTTAATGTAGATAATATTTTTATCATTTACAAGGGAAGAAAACTTTGTGTCCAAAGTAGCAAGGCTCCAATGCCAGAACCAGATTGAATTTCTTCTGACTCCTAATAAAGGATTTGTTTCCAGTTTTATGTTCCCTACCCAAGCTTATCTTTGAAAGCAAAATTTAAACCTGTAGAACACTAAGCTTATTTCAATTTAAAATTAGTAACTAGTGATATATATTAAGCTTTGTTAGTTGGATACATACAAATAGCAAAAAAAACCGATTCAAGGCAACCATTCAATCCAGGAAGTGTCAAGAAACACTGGGTACACGGTATTGTAAAAACTGCTTTGTGTAATTTTAAAGAGAAGAAAGAATGAACATGGCATATCCAGAACAATAAATAGAAAATGATCTGTCCTGAACAGCTTCAACACATGCATGCCAGAAGGAGAGGAGCTGGATAAGATAATCCCCTAGGATCCTGTTACCCCTTTCTCCCTAGTACCTAAGTTAAGCTCTGTAAGTCTCTTTGGCATCAGGTACATAAATTTTTTGAGCCACTTGGGCACTGTTTTGAGCATTATACATGCACTGCAGGTGCTAATGGTCCTTCTTAAGTGCCTAATTCACTCTCAGGCAGGGACTTGAGTCCATAGAAGAACAAACGTATTCAGTGTGGCTAAAACCTTTGAGATTCATTCTCACTAATGGACTGGTAATGTGTAAAAGACAAAAAAGGAAAAAAATACCTAAAAGAGACCTCTGCAAAATAATGGAAATGAAAGGAGAAAATTGTCTTAACACAAAGTTTACAATTTTTACTGTAGTCTAGAATTTTTAAAGTGGTGATGAAACAGAGTAAAAGTATGTCATGTTTGAAGTGAAAAAGGGAAAATGAATGTTAAAAACTAGCATTTGCTTTCCAAGTTATTTTACATATAACTCATTTGAGAGAAAAGAATTTATAATCCGTATAAAGAAAGGAAAAGCTTTAAATAAACCATATGGAAATTTCAGAGAATCATCTTAACATAAAGAATAAAAATTAAAAGTTAAAATTCATAAATTCAAGGGGACATTATGGACAGCATGGGAATGGTTTAAACAGAGACTTTGAGAAAAAGTTTTAATACAAGTCTTGTGAGATGAAATTGACTTTTAAATTGGAAGAGACTCAAAAGAGAAAGATAGTGTTTGGAACTCAAACAGCTGGATTTGTACCCATAGGATATGTGAAATATGATCACTAGAATATAAGATCGAGGATAGGGATGTTTTTATTTTGATCACAGATATATGCCAAGGGCCTCAGACTGTGATATATTACCAAAGAGTTTATGATGAGAGCTGTAGATGTTCACAAGAAATATTTTGTTATAAGCAAGACACATTAGGAAACATCAAATTCAGTGTTATAAATGAAAATAACCTGATGACGTTATGTTTTATTTATTAACAAAAGAAAAGTTAAGAAAAAAACCTAATTACATACAAAGGTTTTCATGTTAATACTCAGGATTAAATGTAAATAAAATATTTACTTGTAAAATATTACAAATATTCCAAGAGGAAAGGAGATTATGAAATCTGCTCAGTAATTAGTAATTATCATATGGAGTGAATTTTCTGAGCTTTCAAGAGAAAAACACCTTAAATAGATATAAAATACATTAAAGTTTAGCCTTTAAGGAAAAACTTATTCTCTTATAGATATTTTGGATTCATCAAGAAAAGAATCTTTGTGAAGCTTACAGTTTAGTAAGCAGAGAACGACATTTAATAATAAATGTAACCAGTAAATGATACCTTAAAAATTGAGCAGACCAAGAAATGTGGAGAATCCTGGGGACAGGTGCAGATGTGGTGGCTAATTGTCATATAAAATAGAGCAGGTAGAATTGACTTTGTTGAGAAAGTATGATTCCGATGACTTGAAAGAGAGAAAATCTTTTGGTGAGTGAATGTCTTCCAAAAGATGATTCCAGGCCAAGGGTACAGGTGGAATTAGATTCTAATGCAGGGTCATGCCTGGCAGCTTTAGAAGGAAAAAGGAGGCTCTTGCTGGCGTAAAGTAGATGAAAGGGGAATAATTCAGAAAGCTAATAGAGGTCTGTATTACTCAGTTTGGGCTGCCATAACAATATGCCGTAGACTGGGTAGCTTAAACAACAGAAATTTATTTTCTCACAGTTTTGGAAGCTGAAAGGCTAAGATCAGGGTGCTGGCATTGTCAAGTTCTGTTGAGAGCTCTCTTCCCACCTTTCAAATGACTGCCTTCTCTGTGTGTCGTCACATGGCAGAGAGAGTAAGAACAACTTCTCTGATGTCTCTTCTTATAAGGGCACTATTCCCATCATAAAGGCCCCACCGTCACAATCTCATCTAAATTTAATTACCTCTCAAAGGCCTCATGTCCAAATATTATCACACGAGGGTTAGGGATTCAACACATGAATTTGGGGGGATACAATTCAATTCATGGCAGGGTCAGACCTTGCAAGACACTCTAGGTCATGGTAAGGTCTTTGATTCTTATTGTAAGTAAAATGAAGAATCATTGCATGGTTTTGGCCAGAGGCAAGAATTGCTTCATGTTTTACAGGATCACTGCAGCATCCAGTTTAAGAACTGACTGTAGAGAGCACTAGTAGAAGCTGAGACTTGGTGGTTATTGCAGCAATCCAAACTTGACACGACAGCAGCTTAGACCAGGGTTACAAGATTAAGAGGCAAAGAAATTGAGAGAAGTGGCTGAAATCTAGATGATCAGATTTCCTGATAGACATGGTAGATGAGAGAAAAAAGTGACTTTAGGATTCTTTTAGCTAAGCAACTGAAAAGATGACGTTATCGTCGACAGAAATTGGGAAGGCTATGGTAGAGCAGTCTCAGAAGAAAAAATTAGGACTTAAATTTTGGAGTTGTTGAGTTTGAGATGTTTATTTTATACAAGCTAGAGATATAAATTTGCAAGCAGTCAGCTTTTGCCATATTTAAAACCTTGAAACTAATGAGATCATCAAGAGATTGTTGATAAATAGAGAAAAGAAGAGGACCACAAGTTAACACTAAACAGTCTTGAGAGAAATAGAAGGAACCAGAAAAAAGCGAAGTGTGTCAGTTGAAAAATAATGTAATATAGTATTCTGAAAAGTATGTGTGAAGAACGACTATCAATGATATTAAATAACTTGGTCAATATGCTATGTAAGGTATTTTATTGAAAACTGATAGTAGGATTTATCAACGTGTATGGTATTGGTGATGTTGAGGAGAACACTTTTGGTGCAGAGGTGAGTTTCAAAGCCTGATTAAATTGAGATTAAGAAAGAATGAGAAGAGAATAATTGGACTCAGCATGTCTACAAAGATAGCCAGGTAGTAAAATGGGGTAGTGGTTGGTGCTGGCAAAATTTCTTCATTTTTCTTTAAATAGGGAGAGATAGCATCATTATGTTAGCTGATTAGAATGATCTAATAGAGATTTTTTTATTACAGTTAATAGAGACATAGGAAAATTGCTAGCAGCATATACTTGAGAAGAGGAGAAAAGACAGGATCTAGAACATGGTGGAAGGAACTAAATATTAGGAGGAAGATGGAGTATGTGTGCAGATACTGGAAAGTGTGGTGAAAGTCTGAAGTTTCTCTTCTTAGTGCTTCAGTTTCCTTGGTAAAACAGTGATCAAAATCATCAACAGAATATGAGGACCTGCGGAGGGACCTGGTGGTTTTATCTATAGAAATAATTCACAAGCATAGAAATTGTAATTTTAAGTAATATTTCAATAATATTTTGATATAAAAAATGTCAATTTTTCCTAATATAAATGGCATTAACACATTTAAAGAAAAAGTGAAACCTAGAGGGTAAAGTTGGCAATTGAAATATGAAATAATATTTGAAAAATAATGTGGACTGATTGTAGCAATACATGCAGACTTGAGACTAGCTCCGCTTTCCAACTAGGAGTCATTAGCTACAGGCCACACAGAGTAATTTTAGTTTTAAGTTAGTTGAGATGTGGGGTTGCATCTGTGTATAGACAGAAACTTCTTCATAGTTCTCAAACAGTTGGATGAGTAGAAAGGAAAAGTAGTAGGTAGAAACGAGGGAATATTGATAAATCTTGTTCCAGTTATTTCTCTCTCTATCCCCCAATAAGCTTACAGAAATTCTGCACTGAATTGAATTGAATTTTCTATTAAAGTGATTTGACCAGACAAAGTTTTTCCAAGGCCTGACTGCTCAACCTTTAAGCTTCATAATGATGCTAACTTAGACTTTATATTATTAATCATTAGTATTTTAAGTACCAAGTTAGGCATAAACATCCTAAGAGTATTGTGTAGGCATTGCAATCGCCTATGTGCACGTGCAGAGCTCTATGTGTTTTTAGAACTATGCATTTAGCAGTGGGACAGGACAAATACAAAGTCTACACATTGGCTCCTGGGTGCCCCCCTATCATTCCCTACAGCACTTTTTTTGAGGTTATCAGTCCAGGGAAATCACAAGTGTCCATATTCCCATAAATCTCTATTGTGATTACTTCAAAGTATAGTTAGAAACTATTTTTGAAACTATTTTTGAAAATTGAAGCTTCTTAAAGTTTTTAACTTTGTTCTTCCTCAAAAGTTCAGCATGACTTGTGTTCAACAACAGCGGCAGCATCTACTGAGAGCCCATTGCTGCTCAACCACTGCCTTTGGAATCCAATTCACAGAAATGACTAAGGCCACCCTCCTTGTATGACCCACACTATGGCTCATGATGTGCAGTGAGAGAGAATACTCAGGGACCTCGGGACACCAAGAGGAGAAGGAAACTAGATTGAGCAAAGGAGTACCTCACGATATCTTCAAATAGAAGGAGACGAGAAAAGTTTGAAATTAGCAATTAAGAGGAAAATGGAAATAATCCCAAGAAGAGAGATGAGTACAAGTAACAAGATTAATGAAGAAGATTAGGTCATATTTTTACAACTGCAAGAAATTTGAGTTGGGCCCAGTACAGGGTGCCTATGAGGATGGCAATGGAAAAGTTGGATAAAAGACAGCTAATGAGTTTGAATTTTATTTTATTCTAAATTAAATATGAGAATTGCTGTAGAAATATATTTCAGATATATATCCATCCTATGAGAGCTAGGGACAGCTAAATATTGTTATTCAATACTTAATGATTCACTGTAAGAAAAAAAAAAAAACTACCCTAACAAATGCTTATTAGTAATTCTGTATGCAAGTACTTCCTCAAAATCCATGAGTTATTCCTTACTACCACTTCACCACTTTGAGCACATAAAGACACAGATTTCAAAGTGGAAATTCCCATTTCAAAAGATGGGAATCAGAGGCAGAGAGATCAGGTTTGACTCTTATTCCATTTTACAACATTCTCTACTCTAGACATACCTAGGAAAACTGTGACTGTTTCCTTTGATATTGCAAAACATGTAATATCTGCAACAGCACAGGCTACAGTAGTATAATTACTTCAAGAAATCTTTCATTCATCTACATTGTATTATTTACCAAGTAGTATCACCAAATTTAAGTCAAAATCAAGTTAAATATTACCTGAAATAAGTTCATAGAAAATAAACACAATTATTTGCTTGCATACCAGAGTCATTTATGAAGAAAAAGATGTTTGATGAGCTCGATAAGTTGGTGTTCTAATTATAATGTAATAAGAGCCTATTAATAATTAAAATATTTTAGCCAAATTCAATATGTGTGTGTGTATGTCTGTGTGTATTCTAGAGAATATACACTATTTTCACTTGTATTATTTCAACTGAAAATTATGAGAGTAACCCCATCACCCTCTTCACCTTGATTAGGATGGAACTGAGTGGAGGAAAATTAGGAAAAACATTACAATGGAAATCTATCTTAGAGCCAAATGTTATAATCCAAAACATTTTTCAGGATAAAAATTGAAAGTTTAGACTAGATAAAATCACACTTACTTTTATTAACCCATCACTTACATTTAACATACTTAATATAATAAATAATGATATGTTTATAATGAAGAATTTGAGAAATAGAGTGTGTTCATTTGTCATTTAATCACATAGGATTAGTTTTGAGAATATTGCAAAAACATATTCTATTCAGGGCATTTTGAGAGATACGGGCTTATAATACATCACAGGCTTCCTCAAGTAGAAGAAGCAACAGAAACAGGAACTTGCAATCTACAAGGCAAACCTTTGTATAGCAGTCGTAATTGAGATCTGTGAAAGAGCATCGTGTCAAGATGGTGGGAAAGGTCGAGTGTTAATCTGGACTTCAGTGACAGGATTTAAAAGGTAGAGCAGAGGGAGCTGAGCATTTCAGATCAAGAAAGTGGGTCACTGGGAATCTGGCCTGATTACTGATTTGGAAATGTGGTCCCATTAGAAACTGTGGATTCACATAATAAAGAACTTTAAAAGACTGGTGGACCAGTTTAGGTTAAATGCAACAACAACAAAAAAAGAGAGTCAGATTACAGTGTGTGAAGGAATGCCTGCAAAAACTTAGTGTGTTTTCCTGGCAGTTTTCTGGAGTATGGACTGAGTCAGGAATGAAAGTCCAAAGACAAAACTTTCTCTCTAAATCTGTAAGAAAAGAATATAACAGTAGTCATCTTGCAGCACGCAGTCTGAGAGTTTGTCAATACTTATATAAACAGAAATTTTGTCTCTACCACCAAGTTCGCAGTATATTGTTTTCCCTTCTTATTGCCTTACCTGTAACAATATTTGCTTCTCCTTGCTACAGCTTTCCTATTTTGACTCTACCTGTCTCAAGCCTTTATTCTCAGATTGTAAGCTTCAGGGCAAAAACTATCAACTTTTCATTTTCCACAATGTTTGGAGCCCTGTATCCCAGTGACAAACAGAAAATAGAAAGTGAAAACATAAATTAGATGACAACTGAATTTCACCTTCCTAGGCATCACATTCATTACTTTTTTACACATAGCAAAAAAAAATTATTTTAATTCTTTAATTTAAAAATTATTTTTTATTTGCCGCTATCAATAAAGTAGAAAGTTACTGTTCTTGGGAAATCTAATGCATACCCTCTAAAAAAAAATAGAAATGCAGCATGAAAGAACTCGAGAGAGACAGAGATTTTCCAACTGAATTTGGAGAGTATATGTAACTGAAACAGATGGAAAAACTAAAGAAAGAAAATAAAGATTTTCTTGCAAAATGACTAGATCTGTGTAGGTTTATAATTTGTCATCCTTCCTGTTCTTAATATATTGTGCATAACTATTAGCTGCACGTTTCAGCAGGACAGATTTAAACACAGTATGTTTTGCCACACAGAATGTGTTGCTACTTTTATGATTCCAAAATGTACTGTGCCCCCGGAACTGCAAATGTTGTCATATTAAAGCACTTGTCATTTGGATTTGCTGAAACAATAGCTTTTGCCAGAATTCGCTCTTTCTGAAAATGATTGCCTTTTAGGAGTTCTCACAAATAGATTTATTAGCTTTCACACTGAATAAACAACCAAGAGCTTGCTATGCAGATCGGCCCCAGAAGCTGTTATAGAGGATATATTTCCAACTTTTATGGCAACATCCTTTACTTTTATGTTCTACCCTCTCTCGAATTGATAAATTGAGTTTTGTTTAAAAAATACAAGAAAATGCAACAGAATGAAGCAGGACAATTTCTTCTTCTTTTTCTTTTCTTTTTTTTTTTTTTTTTACTAAATGTAACTCTTGGAGTTTCTGTGGTTTTAATGTATACAAGCTTTTGCAGGAACAGAAGTCTTTGTGGTAACTTTGCTAGAAATGAGGATTCAACAGGGATGGATTGAGGTAAATTTAGGAATTAGTAACAAACAAGAACATAAGTATCATTTAGGAAATGCAGTGTCCCTCTAACTTCCTCCTGCCACGGGGTTTGTTATTTGTTTTTATTTTGAAGGTGGTCATTGTTATTCTTAAGGAATACGTAAGCACATAAAAATTTTATGTCGAGATAGCATGCTGTTTTGTCAATTAAATATTGTTAAATTTTGTAAAACAAAAATGCTTGAAATTACAGAGAAAACTTTAGATATGTAGAGAGAGGGAAGAAAGAGGGAGTAAGTGAAAGAGAAGAAATGAAGGAGGGACAGAGAGGAAAAGAAAATGAGAGATTTCTAGGACCATACTAACTGATTGTCAGTATGAAAAAGGAAGGACATACTAACTCCAGAGATGATTGCATTTCACACTAGATAAAAAGTACAGGTATTACAGTTATGAACATATCGTATTGAGAGACTATTTGTGTAAGTAGATTCCACACTTTTTCAAACCCATATTTTTTTGTAGAATAAACAAAGAATCAGATAACTCAGTGTGGGGTGTTTCCTTTTCATATACTACCTGCCATATTGTATCTTGCCTGCCTGCTCCAGAGAATTCTTCTCTTCTGAAAGAGAGAGAAAGGGTCCAAGACTCTTCAGGTCTAGATACAGATGGGCCCAGTGAGGCATGTTTTATAGTTCTCTGTAACATGTTTTGTTCTAAGAAAAATGTAGCACATCCGTATAACTATTTACCATACTATTTAGTAGAAAATGTGTTTTAAACAAAACAAAAAATATTTGCAGTGTCCTATGATTCAAAGCTGATTGGCAAAGTTGAGACATTTTTTTTTTAAAGATTTTATTTTTTTCCTTTTTTTTTCTCCCAAAGCCCCCCAGTACATAGTTGTATATCCTTCATTGTGGGTGCTTCTAGTTGTGGCATGTGGGATGCCGCCTCAGTGTGGCTTGATGAGCAGTGCCATGTCCGCGCCCATGATTCGAACCAATGAAACACTGGGCCGCCTGCAGCGGAGCGCACGAGCTTAACCATCGGCCATGGGGCCAGCCCTGGCAAAGTTGAGATTTTGTGACATATTTTCTCCAATCTCTGTCTCCCCACCACACTGAAGATTATAAAAACACATATTCTGAATTAAATTCAATCCTCTTATCCTCAGCTGGGCAGGATCAGCACAGAAGATGAGGAGAAGTGAAAAGCCCTATTTAGCCTGAATTATTCAGATCCTTCCCACCTACAGGTCAACAGTGCAATAGACCGGAAATGTGTTCATTACATCTACTGGTAATGGACCCCACACTTTTCACTGTCCAAAACTCAGCATCTTGTAATACTTAAAATTCTGGTAAGTACTAATTTTTCGTCATATATCTATATGTGAATCTAATAAAAGCTGTGGACCCTTGTCCTAGGAAAGGACAAACATATGCATCTAACCTAGGCATTAATGGAGAGACACCAGGCCAAGGACAAGGAGACCTAGTTTAGACTTGGTTCAACCACTATGCTCAGGCATTTAGCTTCTGAAATTCAACTGTATTACACATAACGGAGAAAGATAACCAAGATAAATTTGAAGAAAGCATATAAAGATGCTTTCAAAAGTAAAAAGCAGTTTACATGAATGAAACTTGAGTGTCAGAGAAATCCAAGACAAGAAAGACTTGGCCAGTGGTAAACATGTTGGGGGTGGGAGCTGGAGGTGAGGGGCAGTGCTCAATTTCCCACCAAAGAACCAGAAGAATATTCTTTACAGGAGTGAGATAATGTACCTAAGTGGAGCAAATAATACAGCAACCTTGCTTAATCTGTAGTTGTTTTCTACAAGTAGTATCAAAATTGTACATGCTCTTGGCATCTGCTGACACGTTTCTTCCAACAGCATATGGTAAGGAGAAATGAGGGGTAGGGAGGTGAAGAAAGTGTTTTGGCACTTCCTTTACCTGAGGGGCTCTTTTCTCCATAGGTGTGAAACAGTAATGCATAAGCTAATTCCACCCAATTAATACGCCACGTATAAGGGAGAAATTGTCTAGTATGTTGGTACTTTCCATATGTTTAAACAAACTATTTCTAGTTTGTGGAAATTTCCTACATGTATGTTTCAGAATAAACTATTTTTTTCTAGTAAGTATTTCTCCAGGCAATGTCAGTCTAGTGTACAGCAGGAATAACAGCAATAAAAGTAGCTGACCTTCATTTAACAGATGCTATGTGGCAATGCCATTCTAAGCATTTTATATTTATTAACTCACTAAACATTACATGACCTTTGAGTTGCATATTTTTAAAATTCTCATTTTAGGGAAGAGGAAACTAGGGTACATGGAGTTTGAGTAATTTATTCAAAATCCCAGAACTAGTAAATAGCAAAGTCAATTCTGTGTAGTGTGCTTAAGTCAGGTGGTTCAGTTGGACTGGTTAAAATAAAGAATATCAGGCATGTGGAATCACCATTCCTCCCCCAACACACACACATATATAAATCTGCATACACACACACTCTTTATTTGTTTGAGTTAACAGGCTTGGTAATGCCTAATTTTCTTTTGAATCTTGTACGTGGGTTTAAACTTTAAAAAATGGGTAGAGTGGAAGGGAAAGTAGATGAGGGGAATGTAACTATTGGCGTGATTTTGATTTTTGACTGATGGAGAGTTGAAAAATATTGGCAAGTTCTGGACACACATAGTGTTGGTTCAGAACCTGGAAAATCAAGAACCACACCGATATGAGCATAAGGGCATGCTGTCTCCGAATTCTCGCCGGCGTGGTTTCAGCGCTGTCAGCTCTCAGGACAGTCATGAGCAAAGGATAGCTTAGTTGACCATTATTCTCATGCAGGATATGATAAGCAGTTGCATTTGGTTATACATACCAATAATTATTCAAAAATATTATAAAATGTACACTATCATTTTCACCACACAAGGGACCTTAATTAAGAGATCTAACATTGCAAAGAAATGAGCCAAAAGGGTTTATCAATCAGGAACTTGGCAGGAAAAACAGAAAGAATGCCAAGTATTTGAAATGAGGGAATTTAACAGAGAATTGGTTATATAGGTGCTGAATAAGCTGAATGAGTAAAAAACAAAAACATTTAGGTAAGATGGAAATAATAACTGCAAAAAGAATCTATTGCTCTTACATCTGGGGGAATAAAGGGAAAGGGTTAGGATAATCATAATATAGACTGTCAAGAGTAGTCCAGAAAAACAGGAACTCAGACTTCTAATGAGGAAGTGTGATCCTGTTGCTGCTAGTACCAGAAGGGCTTTCAATGACGTTGGTGCTGGGCCGGCAAAAAAGGATCTGGAGGCTGGAATCAACTGCTGCCACTGAGGGTAAGTGCTGTTGCTGAGGTGATGGTAACGAGTAGCAAGCACACAGGAAGACGAAAGACACTTTTCTTTGTCTGCTTTGCAATTTCTTCCTTGTGCTGCCCCCTATTGTCAGAATGTGACAAGAAGGCAACTGTAAATGTAGTTCGCCGAATTTCAAACTCAGCATCATAAAGTAGAGATTAACAAGGGAGACCTAATGCAATGGGACAATAGCTTAATAACCAGGAAAACGGGCTTGCAGATATTTAACCTCTTTGTGATTCAGTTTTCTCATTTACGAACTTCAGAATATAGTATATCCACCTCAAAGTGATGTTATAAATATTTAATAAGCATATATATAGTAAGTGCTCAATAAATGTTATATACTAAAATAATTTTTATTCATAGAGTTCTCTAAAATATGTGAAAGTGTGTGAGAGGTAAACCAGAAAAAGGTAAACCTTTTTTCAAAAAAAATTATACTGCAGAGAATGAATAGATCAATATCAAAATTCTAAGCAAACTCAAAGTACCTTCGAACCAATAATGACTATTGTGTGGTAATCAGCCGTTTTCCTTACACGAAAGCAGTAAGCCAAGCCAGCAAACAAATCAAATGTACGAAATCTGTTGAGCACAATTTTCTAAAATATTACTCATTTCTGAAAATTCTGTTAAACTCAAGGAAGAGTGCTTCCATAACATTCCTATTCAAGCAACAACTCACTGATCTGTGCCTTTGAATATTTCTGTTTACCTGAAGTTTGAATGTGGTAAGTGTCATTATGTTAAGAATAAAATAGCATGGATAAAAATCTTACATTTAATCTCAAGATTTTTTCATGTCTCCAAGATTCTTTTATTAGAAAAATAATATTTCTTAACATTTATCATTGATGGTTTATTGTCATTGATATCCAAGATCATGGAGAAAAACAAAACAAAACACGACAACCTACTGTACTATCACATATATTTGGAATGAACATGTGGGCTATAAGCCACAATTTATGAGCAGATTAGTCAAGTGGTTTTATTAAACACATTAGGCCGTATTTATTTTAAAGTATTTGTTTAGTGGCCCTAGAACAAGCAGAGAGTGAAGTGATACTCATCAAGCCTTACGCTTTATATAAATTACTGCATTTAATTAACACAACAACCTTATAAAATAAGTGTTATTCCATTTCACAGATGAAAGAAGAATTTTAGAAACTTTCCCAAGGTAATTATTTTTAAGTGACAACATTTACAAACCAAATCAGTAATCCTTCAGGGTTATCATGCTGTTTGTTAGATCATATTTTAATATATTTTATATATCCCTTCAATAAATATTAATGAATGCTTATTAATTTTCTATGAATTAACATGCTATGAGGCTAAAACATTTCAAGTTTCATTCCTTCTCTGGAAGATACATCTCTTTTGTGGAAGATACAACATGTGACACAATTAGAGATAAGAAAACTTTTAATAAAACTGATTAATTATTAATACAGTCATGTGTTGCTTAACAATGGAAATACATTCTGAGAAATGCATCATTAGGTAATTTCATCATCGTGCAAACATCATAGAGTATACTTACAAAAATCCGGACGGAATAGCCTACTACACACCCAGGCTCTATGGTACTAATCTTACCGGACCATCGTCATATATGTGGTTTCTTGTTGCCTGAAACATTGTTATGCTGTGCATGACTGGATAGATAAAAATATAGTTTATTCTCAGACAATTTTAGATATTAGTTTGTACAAAAATCTCTTTAGTAAATAGTCTTCATATGAAGGAGAATTTGACTTAAAGTACAGATAGTATTTGGCATACATTGAAATAAGCTGTCACTGAGTGAGTTTTTGCTAATTGGTTTGCAACAAAATCTACTGATGTGTGAACAGGGATCCTTGCCTTTAGTCTGACACAATTTCATAGTGTTTGTCATACATACTGTGGAGGCACAGGGGGCTAGTAAATGACAAACACGTTCCTTGCTTAAGTTCTGGACCAACTGAAGATAAAGGCTAAGACATGACTACGTGGAAATAGCGATATCAGTTTAATTACCAATAGAGATATTAAAACATGTATTTCATAAAACTGAACCCTAGAGTAGACATATTTATTTACTTAGTCACATAATTGCTGACCACCAGGAGGAGTAGAGACTCCTTTTGTAACATTTAGAGCAGGGGATTGATGTTAGCAAAAATAGCAACATAAGAACATACACAACTTTTCTTCTACTTCTTCATAAAAGCAATAAGAACTGGCCAAAAAAAGAAAAAAAACACACCCATCTAGACACATCATAATCAAACAGCAGAAAACCAAAGACAAAGAGAAAATAGCAAAAGAGAAGTGACTCATGATATACAAGAAGAAATAGAAACTCTGAATAGACATAGATAAAGATATTAATTTAGTAATCAAAACTATTCCCACAAGGAAAAGTCCAGGACAGATGGTTTCACTGGAAAATTCTACCAAATCTTTGAAGAAGAATTAACACCAATTTTTCACTAACTGTTCAAAAATAGGAGATGAGAACAGTTCTTAATCATTCTATGAGGTCATTATTACCCTGAAATGAAATGAGACAAAAATATGACAGGAAAGAAACTACAGAACAATATCCTTTCTTAACTTAGATACAAAAATTCTCAACAAAATACTAACAAAGAGAATTTAGCAACAAATAAAACAATTATACATGGGGATCAAGTGGGATTAATCCAGGTATTGCAAGGTTGGTTCAACATCCATCTTGGTCAACTCAGGCTGCTATGACAAAATACCATAATCTAGATGGCTTAAACAACAGGAATCTGTGTCTCACAGTTCTGGAGGCTGGTAATCTGAGATCAGGATGCCAGTATAGTAGGGTTCTGATTAGAGCCATCTTTTGAATTGAAGACAGCCATCTTCTTGCTGTCTCCACACATTGCAAAAAGAAGAGTTAGCTAGCTCTCTGGTCTCTTTCTAGAGAGGCACTAATCCCATTTCCGAGGCTCCATTCTTATGACCTATTTACCTCCTAATGTTTTTACCTTCAAATATCATCACCTTGGCATTAGGATTTCAATATATGAAATTTGGTGGCACACAAACATTCAGTCCATTGCAATATGAAAATCAATCAATGTAATACACCACGTTAATAGAATAAAGGACAAAAAACCCATGATCATCACAACAGATGTAGAAAATATTTAACCAAATACAATACCTTTACATGATAAAACACTTGACAAACTAGAAATAAAACGAAACTTCCTCAACTTCATAAAAGCCATCTATGAAACCCCTTCAGCTAACATAGTATTTTATGCTAAAAGACTGAACGTTTTCCCCATAAGATCAGGAACAAGATAAAGATATCCTCTCTTGCCACTACTTCTATTCAACTTTGTACTAGAGGATTTAGTCAGGGCAATTAGGCAAAGAAAAGTAAACGAAAGTCTTTAAGATTGGAGAGGAATTAATAAAATAATATTTTCTTGAAGATATGATCTTTGTACATAGAAAATTCTCAGGAACACACACACACAACTATTGGAGTAGTAAACAACTTTAATGAGCCAGCAAAGTTGCAAGATATAAGATCAATATAGAATAATCAATAATATTTCTAAACATTAGCAATGAACAATCTGAAAATGAAATTAAGATAATTCAATTTGCAATAGCATCAAAAAATTAAATAATTATGAATGAATTTAACTAAAGACATACAAGACTTGTACACTGAAAGTATAATACATATCTGAAGGAAATTAAAGACCTAAATAAATGGATAAACATTTTATGATTAGAATAGAAAACATAATATTAAGATGTCAATAATCCCCAAATCGATCTACAGATTTATCTCAATCCCTATATAATTCCAGCTATCTTTTTACAGAATATGACGAGCTGATTCTAAAAATTCATATAGAAATGCAAGTGATCCAGAAAACTCAAAACAATCTTGAAAAAGAAGAACAAGGTTGGAAGATTCACACTTTCTGATTTCAAAACAAATTCCAAAGCCAATATAATCAAGAACCTGTGTTACTAACATAAGGATGTACGTATAGATCAATGAACTATACTTTGGAATCCAGAAATTGACCTTCACATTTTCAGCCAATTAAGTTTTTATAACAGTCCCAAGACAATTCAATGTGAAAAGAAAAGTCTTTCAGCGAAAGGTACTGGGAAAACTGGATATCCACATGCAAAAAGAATGAAATTTGATCTCTGCCTCATACCATATCCAAAAATTAACTCAAAATAGATCAGAGATCTAAATATAAGAGGCAAAGCTATTAAACTTTTAGAAGAAATTATAGGAGTAAGTCTTTGTGAACTTGGGTTAGACAAAGCTTTGTTAAATATGACAGCGAAAGCACAACAAGCAACAAAAGAAAAAATAAATAAATTAGACTTCATAAAAACAAAGACATTTGCACTTCAAAGGATCAAGAAAGTAAAAAGAATAACCACAGACTGGCAAAAAATATTTGCAATTCTTATATATGATATGGGTCTAGTATCTAGAATATAAAAGAACTATTAAAACTCAACTGTAATACAGATACATTATGCAATTTACAAATGGGCAAGGAATTTGAACAGACATTTCTCTAAATAAGAAATCCAAAGAGCCAATAAGGACATAAAAAATGTTCAACACTATTAATCATTAGGGAAGTGAAAATCAAAACCACACTAAATATATACTTCACACACTTCACACCCAACAGAATGGCTATAATGGAAAAGAGTTAATATCAAGTGTTGATGAGGATGTGAAGAAATTGGAACCCTCCTATATTGCTGGTGAGAATTTAAAATGTTGCATCAACTTTGGAAAATAGGTTGGCAGTTTCTCAAAGTGTAAATACGGAGTTCTTGTATGATCCACTGATTCCTTTACTAGGAATATACCCAAGAGGATTGAAAACAAATGTCCACATAAAAATTTGTACATGAATTTTCATAGCAGCATTATCCATAATAGTCAAAAAGTGGAAGTAACTCAAATGTCTATTTACCTGATTGATGGATAAACAAAATGTGATATAGGCATACAATAGAATATTCTGTAGCATAAAAAGGAATGAAGTGCTGGCTAATATTTTAACATGGATGAACCTTGAAAGCATTGTGATAAGAGAAAAGAGCCAGACACAAAAGATCATATGTTGCATGATTCCACTTACGCAAAATGTCTAGAACAAGCAAATCCTTACAGACAGAAAGTATATTAGTGGTTGCCAGGGGCTGGCAGTAGGGATGGTGGGGAATGGAGAACCACTGCTAACCCATATGGGATTCTTTCTTGGATTGATGAAATTGTTCTGTAATTTGATAGAGGTGCTAGTTGAATAGCTTTGCAAATATACTAGAACCACTAAATTGTACACTTTAAACCTGTAAATATTATATGTGAATTCTATCTTCATACAGAAAGGAATTAAGATGTAGTAATTTAGAGTAGAATGTGTTTCCTTCAAACAGCTATTTCCTAAAAGAAATGAGGGAGGATATGGCTGAGATACATATGTTGAGTTCTTGTTTCTAAATTTATGAAGCAGATAATTCACTTTTCATCATGTGAGGCAGAGTGGATGAGGGATAAGAGAGACAATATATTACTCTAATGTAATGTTTTCCCCCTTGTAAACATACAGGCAGGGGAAAGTAGTCTTCCCTCCTTCCCATACAAACACATACTTTTGTGGTGGATATACATGGAGAAAAGCAAATGGTTTATGTTATACCTAATATATTCCCAGTATTCTGCTACATTCAATGCATATAAAGATGAAAAATAAAACTAGAAATATAGAGAAAAACCTTGAAAATATTGTTTAGTAATAGATACAAGGTTATTATGCCACTGAACATCTTAAAACAGATAAAATATACGAAATGCTTTTCAAGACATGGGCATCATACAACAAATGGCAATTATCCATGAGAGACAGGAAAAATTTGAAGGGAGGCTTAACACTGCCTCAGTTTTGGGGCAGAGTTTCAGTCCACATTGCAGGGATCAGGACCTCAGACAGAGCCTGAGTATCTTCCTGAATTGAGGAGATGAAGCTGCGAGTTCTGAGAAAGAAAAGTGGATAGTGGTCACAGGACAGATTTTCAGAGAGGAGAGAACTGCACAGACAGAGATCCAGAGATTAGTAGAGGATCTTCCTCAAGTCTTTCGCTGAGCAGTGATCAGCATGTGTATAACGTGATTACCCAAGACTGGAGGAGGAGCCATCCAAATGGATTAGAAGGTAGTGTCCCCCACAGTCATACAGGACTAGAAGTAGACACTGTTGTCATCAGCCATAATGAAAAACCAGAAAATCCAAAGGGCACAAAATTATTTGAAGAAATAATAGAAATGTTTAAAATTTGATGGAATAAATCCATAGTTCCAAGATGATCAAAGAATTCCAAATACAAGAAACACGAATAAAATGATACCAAGGCAGATATTCATTAAATTGCTTAAGACAAGAGGTGAAGAAAAAATCTTATAAGCAGCAAGACGAAAAAAAAAGACATCACTTGCAGAGGAACATCTGAAACATCTTTTGTTTTTTGCCTTGTTCTTTTGTATAAAAAGAACAAAACTGTTAACTATATCCAGCAAAAATATCTTTCAATATAGGTAACACTTTTCAGACATAGTAAATTGAAATTCACCAACAGCAGACTTCACTATAGGAAATGTGAAAGGAAATCCTGAAGGCAGAAGGAAAATGACACCAGATGGAAACTAGATTTCAAATACAACTGAATGAAATGGTAAATACGTACATAAATATGAAAGATATTCTTGTTACTACTTAAATCTTATTAAACTAAAATTGATTACTTAAGGGAAAAAAAGGTATTTGTGGGGATTATAACATACATGGAGGGTAACATATATGACCACCATAACAAAAAGGACAGGAGAGGAGAAATGCAAATATGCAGTTGTGATTTTTTTATATTATGACACAGTGCACTTTGAAGGGAGCCAGTGGTAAGTCAAAACGAATGCCATAAATCCTACAGCCAACACTAAAGATGTAAAAAACAAAGAGTTAAGCTAATAAACCAATAAAGGAGATAAAATGAGTAACCAGCAAAAAATAATCCAAAATAAGGCAGAAAAAGACAGGAAAGAAGGAACCAAGAACAGACGGAACAAATAGAAAGATACCAAATTTATACCCAATCATAATAATCATAATACTGTAAGTGAGTTTAAAAATCAATTGAATAATTACTGTGAGACAATAAAGAAACATGCAAGTATATGTTCCTTACAAGAAATCCACTTAAATATAAAGAAAAAGTAGATGAGAAGTAAAATGCTGGGTAAGGTTATACCATGCTAACACTAATCAAAATGAAGCTAGAGTGACTGTGTAAGTAACAGAAAAATTAGATTTTAGAGCAGAGACTATTATCAGGTATGAAGAAGTTCTTTCATAATAAGAAAGGGACAAATCATCAAAAGGACATAGGAATCCTAAATGTTTATGTGCCTAATAAGAGAATTTTAAGATACATTAAGCAAAAATTGATAAAATTCAAGTAGAAATAGTAAAATTCACAGTTATAGTCAGAGATTTTCAACATCCCTCTCTCAATAATTGAAAGAACAATAATATATAAAAATTACCAGGCTATAATAAGAACATAGAACACTTGAACAACACTAGCATTCAACTTGACATAACTGACATTTATAGAATACCCCACTAAACAGCAGCACAATATACATTCTTTTCAATTATGCAAGAAATACATAAAGGTAGATCGTATTCTAAGCAGTAAAAAAAATCATGTATTTAAAAGAATTAAAATTATACAGAATATGGTCTCTAACCACAATATATCCAAATTAGAAATCAATAACAGAAAAGTCTCTAGAAAAATCTTCAAATATGTGGGCACTAAATATCACACTTTTAAATAATCCGTAGGCCAATAAGGAAACCAATTGCAGAACTAGAAAATATTTTAAACTGAATGAAAATTAAAATACATATCAAAATTTATAGTATGCAGTTAAAGTAGAATTTAGAGGGATAATTATAGAATAAATGGCTACATTACAAAAGAAGAAAAGTTTTATGTCAATGACTTCAGTTTCCCAACTAAGCAATGAGAAAACAAAGAGCAAGCAATATAGGAAAAGAAATAAACTAATGAATATCAGACAGAAATAGGATAATTAGAAAACAAAAAGTGGAAGAAATCAGTGAAACCAAAAACTAGCCCACTGAAAATAAATAAATTAGTAAGCTTCAAGCATGACTAATCAGAGAACAGAGGGAAGAGACAAATGACTAATATTTACAATGAGAGAGGTGACATCATTACCGGTTGTGTAGACAATAAATGGCCAATAAAGGATTACCATAAACAACTTTTACTGATAAATTTTAGCAAACATTTAAGGAAGAAAAAAATACAATTCTACACAAACTATTGCAGAAAACTGAAAAGGAATGAATAGAACCCAAATCATTCGTCGAGGTCAATATTACATTGATTCCAAAATTAGGCAAAAATATAAAAGAAACAAAAATACAGATCAATTTTCAAATGGGGCTTATCCCAAGAATATGAAGTTGGTTTAACATTTGAGAATCCGTCAATGCACTTCACCATATTTAAAATAAAACTGGAAAGATAAACTATATGGTTACATCAATGGCTGAAGGAAAAAATTCTAATGTAAAGGAACTTTCTCAACCTCTTGAAGGGCATCATTTAAAATCCACAGATATTATTCTACTTAAATACAAAAAACTGAATGATTTCTCTTGAGATCAGAAACAAGGCAGGGTGTTTCTTTCACTATTTCTATTAAACACGTACTGAAGATTTTTGCCAGTGCATTAAGAAATGACAAAACAATGAATGCTGTCCAATTGGAAAGGAAGAAGTAAAATTTTCCTCATGTGTAATCCACATGATCATCTATGTAGAAAATTCTACAGAATCTACAAAAGAAGGTACTTAATCTAAGAAGTGAATTTAGAAGGGTTGCAGGATACAAGATAAATTAAAAAAAAAATCAATTGTATTTTTATAAACTAGCAACAATCAGAAATTAAAGAACCAATATCACTTACAATACCTTAAAAAATATGACATACTGAGAAATGAATTTGACAAGATATACAAGACGATTACTGAAAACTACTCAACATTACTAAGAGAAATCAAAGAAGACTGAAATAAATGGATGAATATACCACGTGTGGTATTGTGATGGGTAAGAAATATGAATTCGGTCTTTGTCCCTGCTCCTGGCACAGAACTCCTAAAACCCTTGGAATCTGAATACACGTGGTTTTTGTTATTCATTACAAGTCCCTTGCAACCACATCTCAGTTTATATTAATGAGGTGACTTTTGGAAAGCCCTAAGAATGGGGGCTGGTTGCTAGGGAAACCAATTGTGTGATTAGAGGGTTGGAACTTCTAGTCTTACTTCTGACCTCCAATCCCTGGGAGAGGGGCTGGAGATTGAGTTCAATCACTAATGGCTGAAGACTGAATCAATCATGTCTGTGTAATGAAGCCACCACTAAACTGCAAAGGGATAGGGTTTGGAGAACTTTCAGGTTGGTGAACACATGGAAGCGCTGGGATGCTGGCACACCCAGAGAGGGCATGGAAGCTCCTCTAACTTGCTCTATGCATCTTTTCCATTTGGCTCTTCCTGAATTGTATCCTTACACAATAAACTAACTGGTAATCTAGTAAGTAAACTGTTTTCCTGAGTTCTATGAGTTGCTCTGGCAAATTAATGAAACACAGTAGCAGGACATAGGCATCTCTGATTTATAGCTTATCAGTCAGAAGCACAGGTGACAACCTGGACTTAGGATTGGCATCTGGAGTGAGGGCAGTCTTGTTGGAGTGAGCCTTTAACCTAAGGGATCTGATGCTAACTCCAAATAGTGTCAGGATTGAGTTAAATTGTAGGACGTACAGCTGGTGTCAGAGAATTGCTTGATGTGTGGGAAAATCCACACATCTGGTTTCAAACTGAAGTATTGAGAGGAAAGACAAAACAGAAGGGTTCCCCCTCCACTCTGTTCATGCATCAGAAGACTGACAGAATGCTAGCAGACTCTCCAGGTCTTATGATGGATGACTGAAGAAAGATGTCCACTCGAAAGGAAGGCAGAGTAAAGATTGTCCTTTGTAAAAGATATTTCGATTAAGAAAAAGGAGTGTAAAAATGCAGTTAAAGTTCCAAACCTAGAAAATGTTTAAATATAATTCAGAGAATAGCCACTGATACAAACAGGAAAGTTAAGCAGGGAGAGAATGGGCTTGGGTCAGAGGTGTGGGAGCCTGTCAGGTTGGATGATGACTGCTGGGCAACAGGAGTGCTTTTGGGGTGGAGTCACACTCTCATGGGACAGAATAAAATAGCCCAAGACTATGGCAGCCCAGTGGAAAGATTAATTTAGAAGAGATTTAAATCTGAATATTATCATCAAACTAAAACAAAGAGTAGTATAGAAGATAAATAATGTGATAACTTTTCATGTCAAAAACATTTTAGTAAATTATTATAATTATAGTAATTTAAAATCATATTAAATTATAAATTACTGTGTCCCTTCCCAAATCTCATAATTCATATCTGATTTTTTAAAAAATCAATTAAAACTCCTGTGATGTTAATGATAAACTTTTAATTTGAACTTCAAGAGTAAGTTCTTTGTCTTTCTGGGAATGAAGTAGTAAACATTTGACTTTGGGTGAACTTAGTGAGGAAAGCGTTTGTGCTAGAAGACCGGGGGGAAGCTTACACAGCACAGCAGCAGCCTAAGGAGCCGAGGGAAAAAAAACCCACTGTGTTTTTATTATATCATGGGGTACAACCAACCAAATAAAGAGTTAACATTATTATTGAAATTTCCTTAGTAAATGTGACATTTTTCTTGAACCAGCAAATATAAGTATTTTTAAAATTACATGAGGATTGTTTTGGTGACTTGTTCTTAAAGTAAAAGATATTTCTCATATATAAACCAAACGACAACAACAAACTCTAGATGACATTTAGTCTTTGCTAGTTAAAGTGGTGAAACACATGTACACACATACATCACACTCACATTCACCTCACACTCTAACATATTCATACCAACAAATACACACTTAATAGTCAAATACACACAAACACAAATGTCTGTGGCTTTTCATTGAGTATCTTGTGTGGAACTAATCTGAAAAAGCAAAACTGAAATATTACTTATGGAAAAGTGGATCATTATTGAAAATATGTTTGTTTACAGAATACTGACATTCTTTTTGTATGAAAAAAACTACAGCATGGTTGGAATTTCATAGACGGAATGAAGTTCAAAGATTTATTACAGATTTGTTTTCAATATATGTAGAGTGCTTTAAATTTTTGATTAAGCAGCCTATTTAAACAGCAGGAGGTCAAACATACACTGAATGGTTCCTCCAAAAATGAAAGAGAAGAAAAAGTACCTCAAGAGGGAATTACAATATTTGTAAGGGCACATTTACTTTTTCAGAGGCTTTTCAGCCTAATGTGCATGGAAGCAAGGAGCATAATGATGTGCTTGATGTTATAATCCTTTGTATAAAGCAAAATCTTTTGGTCAAATGTTACTACTAAAACATTTAAAGTCAATAAATATTGTATTGATCCTTCCAAACGTCTCATTCAATCCTTCCATAGAAACCGATTTGTGTATAAGAGGATTTTTATTCATAGCATACTCTTAAAAACTACATAAGCAATGCATAAAATACAAAAATTAGAAAAATCTGTAACCTTTTTAGATAATAAACAGAAACAGGATAAAATAGTTCCATGTTATGGCTACCTCAGAAAATATTGATTAGGATGAAAAACCATTAACTCTCATTTAATATAAGAACAGATGTGGCAGACATGATGCTACTGGAATAACTGTTACTAAATACAAAACTCCTTGGTCTTGCAATTTTTAATGTATGGGGGAAAAAGTCCTGAATATAAAGAAGTATGAAATTGGAATGCTCAAAACTCAAAGAAAAGTGAAAATGAGGTAAATACCAAAATAGGAGAAAATTTCAGAACTTTAAAAAACATTTTGAAGTCTAATTTGATTTAAAAATTAATAAAATTCAGTGTTTATTGAATGTTTCCCAAGGGCCAGACAATGTGCGCAGGGCAAAGCACAAAAGAAAGGAGGTATTTCTTACCACCAATATAATTCTGCCTTCCAGGACCTGGCTATTAGAAAAGAGGTTCAATGTGAATATACTGACAATAACAACAAAAAAAGAGATTAGAGAATTAAGAAAGAAAATTCTAGAGGGCTTAAAGATCACATCTGGAAGGATCTGAAAGGCCTCTTGAAGGTAGGTATTAAGTTAGAAACTGAAGGGTCTGAGATTTTGCCTTACTTGCAAGTTAACAAGTGAGCCTGCCACAGTGTTAAAGGCATATACCAAGAAAGCATGAGAACCTGTGTTAGAGACAGACTAGTTATGACTCAAGATAAAAACAGCAGTTAGAGCAATATCTTGTATTAGTGTCCTGAGCCCTGACCCCCATACAGTGACACAGTGAGGGACAGATGATATCTGCACGTGTAGTGGGGTGCATCACAGAAGAGGAACTCAGAAATTAGGAAATGCTGATCTTTCTAGGGTTGCTGTTCCTACACACTCACCTCTCAAATGAGAACAAGGGGCCTAGTCTTTACTCTGGAAGGTAAACGAATCTTCTCTGGGGAGGAAAATGAGACTTTACTTTCCTGGAATGGATCTTGGAAAAAAAAGTAATCAAGTTCTCTATCTTTATTATATTAGTCAGGAAACAAGTGTTCTTCAACCTGGAGGGAGATACTGTCTCTAGCTTCAATGAAGGTTTTCAGTACCTTTTGCTCAGAGAACCAGATCATGTAAAATGTGAAATATTCATGGAGTGTTATCTCCAAAAATCGCCAGTAGATTTTGAATCGGCTAGTAGAAATTGGAAACTTCTTAATGGAAGAGACCCTTTGAATCAACATATCCTGTCATACAAGACAGGAATGTATCTGCTCAATTCATGTTATACTGGTTTACTCAATTGGAGTTTCTAGTAGAAGGGAAGGAGTGGTAGCTGGGATACGCAGACATAGAAAGGTTAGGAGGGTTTATACTTGTGCAGATAATTATGTTTTGGCCTGGTGTCTACGATGTCTTACGGATTCAGATTTAAAAACACTGAATGTGGGCCACTGGTAAAACATTCAGGTATAAATGTTTACATGTCTACTAGATACTGTAAATGTTATTCTAAAGTTTGAAGAAATAGTAAGACTGAACATATACAAGTAAAATCCTTCACTAGGGCTTATAGTTTGATATCTGGTAGTTGACTGTGAGGTTCTTAAAGCAAAAATTATATATATTAATCAAGCCCTCTTAATCAAGACCTCTTAGATAACATGACATTACATTGCAATTTGTTTGACAAGAATAAGGCTGATGCTTCTGGGTGATGGAATATATGTTACAATCAATGAAATTCCTGAGTACAGTGTAGTTGCCATATCCTTTTCCACACAACATGCTTCCTGAACACAAAGAATACTGTCAGCCAATGTAGCAAAGAATAAGGGGTCATAGAGCTGACAGAAGCTCTGTGGGCAGGGGAGGCATATCCTTTTCTGGAATATTTGTCTATTTCTCCAAGAGCACAGTAATGTTCCTTCAGGATAAGAGGGGTTCACTGCAGTCAACTTGATAGCATGTCGCCCTCTGGCATCATATCAGGAGTTCAGTGTTGGACTTTGCTCTTGGAAGATCATCCACTCATTCAACAGTGTTGACAGATAAAACAGCCTCCGTGAGGGCAAGAGTTCGTTATTTATCCCATGTAAGGCCTCCATCCCTGCCACCAAAGACATGTTATATGATGTGTCATCTTTATTATTGAAAATCGCTTCCATAGTAGATGTCTTCTGGTGGACGTTTATATATGACACAAATAACTACACACTCGGCCTATTCTGAGAGGTCTATCAACATGCATTTTGTCAGACAAATTTGTCATCAATTTTTCAGTTTTGTTGTTTTAAAATTCTGTCCAATAAATTATTGGATATACACTAATAGGCAATGTCTACTTGAGGATAGATATTGAAATTAATATTTAGTGAGTTCCTTCTTTAACTCAGTCACTGTGTTAGAACTTTTCTTATATTACTAAATCCATGTAAATATGCAAGGGGTGCTATCCTTTCCATTTTATAGTAGAGAAAATTGAGGCTCAAGATAATGAAATATCTTACTGAGGCCACAGAACCATCATCAAAATGTATACATTAAATATGTGCAGTCTTTTGTATATTAATATACTTCAATAAAGCTGGAAAAAGTGGTAGAATCAGAATGTAAATCAAGTTATAAGTCCCATACTTCTAAAACCAACTGCCTTTGAGTCAGTTGAAATCTGATCTATTAAACTTCTTATTGTGTGTGCATGTGTTTTTGATGCATAGGAGTGGGCTTATACATATTATATAAATCAATGACATGTAATTTGCTGTAATGTCTTCCCTGCCATCATTTTTTTGGTTTGAATTTTCTCATAGGAAATAGAAAAAAAAATTCTGGCTAATTCCTCGAATACTTCTGGACCCTCATTGGCTAGGAAATGTGAGTATAGATGTGATCACCACATGCTAAGCCTCAAACTATGTAATATCCTGTGCCTTGGACCCCTGAAAGCTATTTTCTCCTTAACTTATGTTTTTCAAAATCAAATCATTTGTTTAGCTTAACAGCACTCAAAAATTACTTGCTTTTCACTGTCTTCATTCCATCACTTAATTATGATTTAAACTGTCTTTGCTTTGCTATATTTTATTTATTTATCTCAAAACTAAATGTCAGCTTTCTTCTTTAGAAACTACAATAGCAAACAAAGCATAGTGGCTTCCTCAAATAGTTTAGAGTCTAAAATAGAAGAGAGAGACAAATAAACAAACAATTACAATGAGGAATTACAAGTAGAGAGGTAAGGTTTAATACAAATGTCTAAATCTAAGAATATGAATTACAAAAAACCTATTTTGAAATACAGCCAACCTGTGCACTATTGATCTTTGTAATATTCTCTGTAATTCATCATTGACTAACCTTATTTTTATTCACTTAACAGATATATACTAACATATGCATAGACAGCGTGTACTATATATTATGTTAATTGAGTAGCCAACAGCTGTAGACTGAGTCTGTGCCCTCAATGAACTTCCAATCTTTTAGAGAAAGCTTTAGTAGTAACAAAATACTGTGGCTTTTTTTAGCTTTTAGGGTTAGCAATAGAGAAAATTATATGAGCTTACAATTTGAAGGTTGTTATTAAGTCTTTTTGCAAAATATACATCATAATTTTAGTACTTACTCTAAAAGTGAAAGTAGCATAAGTGCTCTCTCAACTGAAATAATGTTAGAATCTCCAGAGATTTAGTGAAAGATTATTTCATATTAGCACCTATTTAAATCCTTGGAACACTTGACCTTTTGGCTATACAGTACTCCATGTAATTCCTGGAAGAAAGTCTAGATTTTTCTTGCCTCTAGCCCCTTTCCTGGCAATTGTACCACTTGACTTTACTTTCTTTACCTGAAAAACTGCTCAATGTTAAGGTGTCAGGTTAAACAAAAACTCCTTGGCGTAGCACATTGACACATCCATAGCCTGTCAGTCAGTCAGTCAGTCCTTGACACTTCCGGCTTATATTCTCACTCTTCTCATCCTGCATATTTTTTCCGGTAGACATAACTGGTTTGAATTCACCATGCAGTTTTCTGAAAATTTATGCTGCTTTGTGACTCACACCTGACTCCATATCTAACAAACTAACTCTTGAGAATAATAGCAGCAACACGGAAGCAGAGGCTCCCTAGCTGCGATCATGAAATTTTAGTGGTGATATAGTGAACATCACACCCATAGATGGACCATATTTGTCACAGAGAGTGTTATTCTCTTCTCCAGCTTCCTGTTCATTACTCTTCTCATCCACTGTGGAAAACCTTTATAAAAAGTGGGGGAAGATTCCTTTTGTTTATCGCAAGGGGTTTCTTTCTGCCATGTCATGTTTTGTAACCATCCCAACTATGGATCATGGGCAACCGTCTAGTTGCTCTATACCATACATCAAAACTTTTAAATTGCCTAGATTTTCTAAAGCAGAAATACTTGACATTCTAATTTGGCTTCCCCTAAAAAGGCTTTCTGGCCTTAGCAAAGAAATTCTTATAATATTTTTGGAATACAATTCTAGTACAATAACAAGAGAAAACAAACCATAACGGATCCATTTGACATATTACATAATATCTGAAGACGGTGATGCTATCACACACACACACATTCAAAAACAGTAACCATGTAGAGATAATAGATATGTTAATTAGCTTGAGTGAGGTGATCTTTCCACAAGATATACATATACCAAAATATCAAATTGTACACTATAAATATATACAAATTTTATGTCAAGAATATTTCAATAAAACTGTTAAAGGGAAAATAAGAGATAACAGAAGATTAAAAGAAAGATAATTGTGTTGAAGATTTTGAGACTAGAGACAGACAAAGATTCTGAAGTTTGCTGTGGTTAAATTTAGTCCAGTTATGTTGGAATACAGACATCCTTATAATTACTATTAGTTTTTGAAAGATCATATCTCTTCAACCTTAAGTTGTTAATTCTCCTTATAGCCACGGTTCTTTCATATACAATGTTCCTCCAGCACAGGCTGACCTTCTCCCATATTTTCTCCTTTCCCTTCAAGGTATATATTCATCATATTTAAGATTCAGATTAAATCACCTCCTCATAAAACTTTATTTTATCTCAGGTTGATTTGGTCATGGATCTTATATTTATGGGTCATCTACTATCTGATAGGCAAATGCCACATCTTGAGGATATACACACGAAAAACAGAGATTGTGCCCTAAAGGGCCAGGAAACAGTAATCATATTACTATGCTAATCTCAGTGACAGGATTAAAATCAGATAGGTGCAGGAAAAAAAAAGGTTTTCGTTGTTCTTTCTCTGTTGAAAAATATTTTAGTAACTTGTTTGAAATCTCCTAGTTTGCATGTGGCACAAGCAATATCTTACTGATATTTTTGCCCAACTTTACATAGCTGTAGGCTAACAAATATGTCTTTAAAAAGAAAGGAAATGAAAATATTATGACTGAAAGTACTGAAGGAATGTCAGAATGACTTAGATATTGTAGAAAAGACTGTTCTAAAGAACAGTTTTGTTTTGTTTCAAAGATAAGCCCTGAGCTAACATCAGTTGCCAATCTTTTTTCCTTCTTCTCCCCAAAGCCCCCCAATACATAGTTGCATATTCTAGTTGTAAGTCCTTTTAGTTCTGCTATGTGGGACACCACCTCAGCATGGATTGATGAGTGGTGCTAGGTCCGTGCTCAGGATCCAAATCTATGAAACCTTGGGCTGCCAAAGCAGAGCGCTTGAATTTAACCCCTTGGGCCACGGAGCTGGCCCCCAAGAATAGAGTTTTAAATTAGGTGATTTCTCTGGTTCCTTACAACTCCAACAATTCATGCCTCCATTTTCAAAATCAGCTTTCCCAGGTAAATTCATTTTATTTGCCTGCATTGAAAATTGTCTAACAACTTTGTTCACTTAGATGTAGCTTGTCAGATCTTAATAAACATTCTCACAGTTTATAAATGTTTTGAAATTATCAAAAATATATAAAAGTCACTAGAAACTTTGCCCTTATGAGATTTCTCACTATGCTTTTGGCCCTGGAGGACAAAATGAAGGTTGAGTACAGTTATTTCTTCTCATTGAAATGCTCTCCCAAAGAACCCTGCACGTCAGAAGTATATCTATCAAGTTCCAGCTCAATAGTTACCTCTTATGTAAAATATTCTTAGAGATTTCAGTCATATTTGATCTCAGTTTCTATATTATTGTACAAATGATAGAGAATACTGTAAAGTATCAACATACTCATCATAAATGTATTTTGTTCAGCATGCTGTGTTCCCATATCTATTTTCTGGTTCCGGGGAAGCTTCTTGAGTACATGTCTAATTTTGTTGGGTTCCCCCACTCTCGTACAGCTTCTCATACAGGTAAATTGATACAGAAGTAAAACAATTACATAACTTATTCAGTGTAAAATAATATATATCATCATTTAAAGTAATATTGCTGTATATCAATAATATAGAAGTCAAACAATTACCTAACTTATTCAGTACAGAATAATGCATATCCTAATTTTAAGTAATATTGCTATATATCATCTCATGAAAGATAAAACTAAATATGAAAATTAAAAATAACCACCTTAGTTACAGAAATAATGAGGTATCCATAAATTAGCAGATTAAAAAACAAACATATGGAGAGTTCCATCTGCAAAAAAAGATACTTTAGAATTGGAAGGAATGTTTGTCATGATCTTTTCTTCCACTCAACTCCAGTGATTCTCACTTTCACTTGACAAATGAGTCTCAGCAAAGACTAATGTTCACAACTAAATCACTCAACCTGGTTAGCATGGACCTATGCCTTTTGATTCTACATTGATTTTTCTTCTATTATATAGAATCAAGATTGAGATAAGACCTATAAGAACTATCACTGTATAGTTTAAATAACTATAATGGATACTTAAAAGAATAATTCATGTTTGAAACATTTGTAAGAAAAATATTAGATGAATATTCAATAGTAGCTTATAATTTATGACAGGGATATTTGGACACATAACTTCTGAGTGTAGCATCATCACAGGATATTATGCCGTTTCCAAAATACAAAATTTATAGTTACAACACATAAATTGATAGACTACTGTGCTAAGTTTTATATAGTCATTTTTAAAGTTTATAGGTTGGATAATTCAAAGACAAAGAGACTTAGAAACATATTTTAGTGAAAAATAGTGGAAAAAGTTTATTAATGATTCTAGCTCTCAAAGTAAGAAGTTTCAATTAATATACCTCAAAGTGAAGTCAGATATAAACAAAGTGCATCATGTGAGATACAGCTTTCTAACTTTTACTTTTAATTTTAAAACATTTAAACATTTATATTTTTCATATTTCATACTTGTTTTCAAAAGTATAATAGTTATTTCAGGAATTGTAATCCTGCAATTGCACAAATACAGTGTGTTTACATTCTATTATTTTGAAAAACTGGACTTGTCAGTAAAAAATTGCAACTTATAGGCAACTCTGCTGAAGAGGTATAAATAAATAGATTACCTTTCATATAGAGATCTCTTGTCATTCATGAGGTGTGAGTTATAGAAATTTCTATGAATGATAAAACAGAGAAATGTCAGTAGTTAAGTACATGTTATATATGGAGGATCCCCAAACATAAAAATACAGTACTTGTAAAAGCATATTTTGATAATAATAAGTGTATAATGATGTGTACCAAAGCAGTAAATAAGTAGTGAAATACCATAAAGCCACATAAAATAAATAAATCTTAGTAAAACCTTTCCCTTGTGTTTGGGAAGAGTAAGCAGATAATAGGAGAGTCAGCACGATTCTGCCTGAACTATCTGAAAATATTAACACAGCCACAAATGTTACATTATCTAGGACTCATTCTATTTAAACTGTTAAATGGCTTCACAGTGACTTAAATAGATTTGTACATGATATGAAAAAATTAATGCATTAAGCTTTTTATAATTAATAACTGTGTTGTGCATGGACAGTTTCTTTCATGACATATACTTCAAATATAAACCTATTTCTATGTTTTTTTTCATTTCTGGATTTTAAATCGAAGTAGACTTGATAGCATTTGCTGCAATGGAAACTTCGTGATTTTCTCCTTTCTCTTAATGTCATTTACTATGAACATTTTGTAAACATTGTGCAACCACTACATTTACCAAGTGTAGCTAATCAGTGGCCTTGTTAATTTTAGTAATTCTTTCACAGGATAGCAAAACTGCGGTCCTAGATGCGATTATATGTAAAAATGGACAAATCTACATCACATTTTTAGTAGATAGTCCAGAACTGGAGTTCAAGAGAGACAGAACACAGAATGCCAGGTTGAGGGAGAACAGTGTGGACTCCAAGACCAGCACATTTCAAGACTAATAGTAGTAAACAGTGCTTACTCAGAGTATCCTGTCTCTAGTAGTGCATGGCTTCAAACAGTTAGAAATTAAATTAAATTAAAACATTTTTTTTTGTTCAACTTTGACATATTCATGGAATTAAGATCAGAGGAATAAGGAATAAAGTGCTAAATTTAAAAGCAAACCACTTTAGTTGCACCCATTTATAATGTTGATTTTGAGGATGTCATAAATATTACATTACAAGATAACAAATTGTGTGAGCTTTTACGTAATGCTTTTTTATGCCCTTGGTGTACTCATTTCTGGTGCATAGTTATTTTCAATCAAGATCAATTTTTGAGTTTCAGAGCAACAATAAAATAATTCCATTTAGTACTTCCAGTTAATATATAATTCCACATAGTACATCCAAAACTTAACTTATTGTCTTTACCCCAAAACCAACTCCATAAAAAACAACTCAGAACTACTTGTTTAATTGAGTGGATTGATTTGAGATGATCTATGGAATAACAAACTGGATTAAACCTATAAATATATCATCAGAGGCAATTTTGACTTAACTACAAACTATGCATTATATCTTTATGTTTCATACGTCTGGCAGTAACCTAAGCAAACTAGCCAAGGTAAAGCTGGAAGATTGTAAATAAACAAGTATATATATAAGAACATGGAACACGTAGTAAAAACACAGAATAATTATATTTTATTATTTGTTTATCTTATTTTAATTACATATTTTCTTTATTTATTTATTATTTATTTTTTATTATATAAAATCTAAAATGAGTGTTTCTGAAAGTGATCATTCAAGGAGAAAAGCAGTTCCATTTTTTAGGCCCACCATCTTCAACATGTGGTTTTCAAAGTTGCCGTGCTTATCCGAATTAAGCTGACAGAAGATGAGAACTATGGAGAATGCACCTGTGAGGTTTTTGGGAGCGCGTCCTGGAAGTGATTCACATCAATTCTGCTTATATTACATTGGCTATAATTCAATTACATCCAAATGCAAAGGAGGCTAGCAAAATATTCTGTGGCTGGTTCTCCAAGAAGAGGAAGTGGGTTTAGTAAACACATATCCTGTCTCTGCCAGTCAACTCATTTAGTCACAGAATACCAGATTCACTCTTGTCCCCAAATATAGGACGAAATCATCCTTTTTTCAAAGAAAATAAACAAAGACATCCAATTACTACACCCAATTCAACGTTCAAAATCTCTAGGCCATCTATTTGGTCTTGGTAAGTTCCTAACTGTCTGACAAGCCATAAAGCAAAAGACATCTTATCTGATTTTTACATGTCTCAGTTTATATAGCTAAGAAGCAGGGGCTGGATAACCATAATAAAAATTCTCACCTGGAACAGTGGAGAATGAAAGATATAACGAAATCACCTTTCAAGAGCAATTAATAAAAATCCTACAGTACAGGCCTTGTAAGAATTTCTGCTTGGACTGTTGAAGAATCACCTTAATGAGATCTCCTCAATTTTCTACTTTATACATTGTTCTTCATGAGTGCTGGCTCTTCTTTCTCTCTTCTTCTTTCTGACAGATTCCTCCTTGTTTGTTATTGTCCAAAGCTACATCGGAAGTGGGTGTAATTTGAAGAAAATGACCTATTTGATAGTAAAGAGTTTTTATAGTGTTTTTCCTACTTTGCAACTCTGAACATCAAGGATTGATTTGAAGTAAAAAAGTCAAAGGATTTTTGTTTTCTGGATTTGTTGTTTCTTTGACAACACAAGTCCCTCAGAATAGTAGGTTTCTGATCCTATTGCTTACAGGCATTTCAAATGTGCCAGTAAACCATACAAAGTGCTCTCAGTGCATAATTCTCAGGTCTGCTGTATTTATTTGCTTTAGTAATCTTATGCTCCTCTTCCCACTTAATTTTGGCTAATTTGAGGTAACCAAGGGAAAAGATTCAGGTGGGTCAGTATTAGCTTGAATGATCTTTGTCTCAGAACTAAGATACTTGTTCAACTAAGGAATCTTATTGGATCTCTATTGCTAAGCCTTTTCCAATCTCTTTATCTTTTTACTTGGATCCGGAAGTAGTTGGTGTCTTTCCTAACCCCATAACTTTCTTTATTTCTATATGTTCTCTATTCATGTCTATATTTGAAAACCAGTCAATTCTTGCTTGATCTCATATCTTATAATTCCTTGCTAAATGCTGCCAATCACAGTTAATGCACAGTATATCAGTTTTAACTCCGTTTCCCTGAAGTCAGGCTCAGTAGGCACATAGTCTGTTTTCAAAGTTTTCAACAGTTTCATGGACAATAGTTTTACTGCATATTTTGCTGTTATATAACACAGATCTTCAGCTTTACAATTTGTAATGTCTATTTTCTTACCACCGGCCGTCCAACCACTAAGCCAACGTCACGTACTTTAGGTCCCTGTGAAGGCAGTAGGCCATTTCCAGTTACCAGTTTTGGTATAAGCTCATGTAACGTTAGCTGCTCTAATAAATAAATGTACAAAAACTCAAACATGAGTGAAGTTTATTTATCATTCAGTAAATTCCCAAACTAATGTGCCTGACTTGCCTGAATCTTTCTTCCAAGTAGTGATTTACAAACCAGGGCTGCTTCTGTCTTGAGGCTCTGCAGTTTTCAACGCTTGGACTTTCATGCACGTTAGATCATGCCCAAAGAAAGGAAACAGGCATGGAGGATTGCATAAGGGAAGTTTCATGGATCAAGCCTAGAAAGAGTGTGCAATGCTTCCACTCATATTCTATTGTAAGCCATAGTGGGTGACCACACCCAACACCATGGAATTTAGCTGTGTATGCCGGAAGAAGAATAAATAGTTTTGTATCCATTTTTGAATCAGTGTGTGATTTGACAATATAATTTCAACTTTATTCAGAAAGAGATTTCTGCTTTTCTAACATACTATTTATATAATATTGGGGAGGAAAGCCTAAAAGTTTGGAAGGATGTTTTTAGGTCATAGAAGAATTGTCATTGTATACAGCTGCATTCTGAGGAGGAAACTGGTAACTGCGAAAATATGAGCAAGTGCTGATGGGCATGTAAATTACATCCTTAGTCAAGAAAATGTGCCAGGAGAATCAACATACTTCTTTGAAAAATGAAAGCAAGTGTTTAGGGAAAGCATAAACAAAATTCTGGCTAGATATGCATGTACATTAAAATGTGTCAATTAGTCTGGAGTTGTTTTTTGTATTTCAGAAAAAATTTAAAGCATTAACTGAGAGAAAAGAGGTATATTTTTGAAAAAAATGACAACTCAGTTCTGTTTAGAATCACCATTTGCATTATGCCTGCACATGTTTTGTTGCATCAAAGATGGAATGAGCGGTTCTGAACTTGAACCGAAATAAGTGAGTGGTGGAAAAAGTGTGTGGATGTTATGACATAAATCATGCAAAATTTTAAACTTTTATTCATTATATATTTCCACAAGATGCAAGGTGGCATGGCAAAGGAAGTATTATTTGGAAAGATATTTTTCAGGGAAAAATACTTAATTAAACTTCTTTTGTCAAAATACATCCTTCCTCCAACTGTACAGCTGGGTAATGTCATGACCATGCACATTTAAAAATTTACAGAAATATTTTTATGCTGTGGGGCTTTTCATTTACTATTTTTTTACTCCATATTATTTTCAAATCATATCATTCAGCAAAGCTTTTTAAATTAAAAAATGAAACAGCAAGCAATTGTGTTTTCTGATTCTCAAAATAATGTATAAAGAAGGGTTATTTTGGCCATAATTAATTTCAGGTTGCCTAAGGGAAAAGAGAAAATTAGTTTGTGTTGTGAATATTCTTTTTCATAAACATTGTTTTAAATTCTGTTTTATCTAGGCACTTCTCATTAGAATAAATATGATTAGTATTCAGCCATTGTTTTTAAAGTTTAAATTTCTTTCAGATACATTTAGAACTAAAATATATTTTGAATTTAATTAGGAGATAGAATGAATACCTTGCCATTATAGCTGTTTCTCTTTCATATTATTTTTATGGTCAAAAATGAGCAGTTATTGGTAACTTTATTTCTATTTTGGATAGGCCAATTAGAGTAACATAATCAACTGTTTCCTGCTTTTGAGTTTTAAAAGTTAGTTTTCATTGGCATTTGGAAAGAACATGACACTGAAATTAAAGCCATAAATGTAAGCTCTATAACATTGAGAATGCTTGAAAATAGCATGATAGATCAGAGCAAGCTGGGAAGAGAGTAAGGAAACTCTCCCTTAGAGGATCTTAAAATCAAAGAAAAACAAATGCACAAACAAGATAAAGATAATGTGCTCAAAGTCACCTAGATTATAACATTTTGGTTTTTTAGAACAATTTGAGGAACTGTGATATTTTAAAAACGTGTCCCTTATTTTGAACCCTGAAGATACATGATTTTAGTGTTGAATTTTGTCTGGGAGCCATCTTCCTTAAAATTTATTCTTTGTCTTTAAAAGAAATAAGTGGAATGACTTTAAGGTTAGTAATCTGTAATAACGGCCCCAATTTTGCCAGCCTAGGCAGTAAAACCCTATTGACCTCAAAAAAATGTTCTGTTCTGCCCCTTGGTGATTTTAGTGTTCTTTTTAAAATATGTAGTTTTCGCTATTTGCAGGCCTACAGGCTTTTAGAAGTTCAGTATAACTGGTATTTTGTGGCATTCTTCAGAGTTCACAGCAATAAGTCTTCGTCCCTCATATTGGAAGGTTACATGGCTGACATTGTTAATTTTCTTTAGCAAAGTTCCTCTGTCAGCAGGATTTATCCTTGAATTGTTTAGAATGGTCACGCCAATAGACAATTTTTGTGAACTGTGCTCTCAGCATTTAGGAATTAAATGACACTGTAGATGCCATATTAACTCTAACAGTTTGCATGACATATTGTGAAATATCTCAATGAAAGTGGAAAAGGAGGATTTTGAACTATAAAATTTCACTGTCAAGTGACACCAAGAACCCAATAGTTTAATAATGACTGTGATAGTAACGGATCCCTACAACTTTCAATAACTTCTTTTGCCCCATATTCGGGAAAGTTCCCAGACTTCCCAACACTTGGGAATGTTCCCCGAAAGAGGACCAAGAGATTAAAAGAAATAAGATTTGTGTCTTAAATTAAGGTTTTAATTAAGATTTGTGTCCTAAATTAAGGTTTTTTCTTTGATTATTTGTATGTCGATGGACTGCAGATCACATATATATAAAAATAATTGTATCATATGTTCATGTTTAACTATGTCCTAAAAACAAATTATAAAGTATTTCATTTCTTGCTCTATAAAATGTGTTTTATGTAGAATTCAAGGGGGAAAACAAAAGCAATATGAGAACGCAAACTTTGCTAATGTTAAGAAAATGAATAAAAATACAGGTTCTCAACAGATTTCATGTTTCAATTGAAGTTCATATGGGTTATTATAAATGCCATCATTGGACAAAAATTACCCAATGGGATTTTACTTAGTTTCATAAAAAGGGTATTTTATTACAGTATTTACTGTAACATAGCTAGTATTAGAATAAAAGAGTAAGAAATAATGGATTCAAAATAAAAACGTATATAATGGAACAACCATGATAAAGAATAGATTTGTACTGATTTTTCATTCTAAGTCAGTCAATCTGAAAACCCCTCTTGTGGGGAAGCTGTCTAAACAGGGAAAAAATATATTTACAGATAAAATCTATATAATACATAGTGCTATTTTTTGAAAGATTGTAGTGGTGGAAATAAGATATGCAGATTTGCACATGGAAACAATCTCTTTCAAAAAAATTTGCACATGCACGCAAATGGAAAATAACATATATGAAGATATTCAAAGTTACTCAATGAAGATTGAAATACAGAGCACACAGAAAGATCATATTGTGACAAGATGAACACTTTATTTTGGCAATGTGTTCTTATTTTCGACTATAATAGGTAGAATTGAAATTACTGTTTTGTTTTGTTTTTTCGGTTGTCCTGCTTGTCCCTGAGCTAATATCTGTGCCAGTCTTCCTCCATTTTTTATGTGGGATGCCACCCCAGCATGGCTTCATGAGCAACGTGTAGGTCTGCACCTGGGATCCCAGCCCAATGGCCCTGGGCCACTGAAGCAGAGCACACAAACTTAACCACTATACCACGAGGCTGGGCCCAGAAATATTGTTGTTTTATCCTTAGAAATTAAATTGAGTATTTGTGTTGGGCAGAATAGTGCTACCCTTCAAAGATATCTACATTCAATCTCCAGAACCTATGAAATATTAGATTACACAGCAAAGGGGAATTAAGGTTCGAATGCAATTAAGTTTCCTAATCAACTGCCCTTAAACAAGAGAGGTTATTCTGCCTTATCTGGGTGAGCTCAGTGTAATCACAAGTGTACATAAAGTGAAAATGGAATCAGAGGAAAGAACAAGAGAGATGACAGCAGTGCTGGCTTGGAAGATGGAAGAATGGGCCACCAGCCCAGGAATACAAGTCACCTCTAAAAGATGGAATAGGCAGGAATTTGATTCAGCCCGAGTTTCCAGAAGTAATCCAAACATGAAGACACTTTCACTTGACTTCAGTGAGACTCATTTCGGGTTTCTTATCTCCTGAGTGGAACATAATAAACTTGTACTGTTTAAGCCACTAAGTTTGTGAGAATTTATTATGGCAGCAATAAGAAACTAATACAGATTTGGATACCTTTCTGTTCAGAATTTTCAAAATCCTCTTCTGTCCAAATATTTGTTGTCATCCAATTTAATTCTCTCTATAATTTTATAATGTCAGAAAAATATTACAATGTTGAGCCACTGCAGGTAATTCAAGTTCTTAGCAGTGTCATCTAAGATTTAGAAACAGTACCCGTATACTTAAGTTTGTAATCTATTAACTTTTACTTAGACTTTCTATGTCTAGACACTGAGGGTCAATATATGCTTTCTTTTTTCCCCAAGGATCACCATTCTAAGTGAAATTACATGAAATTTTAGATTTTACTAAAAATTTTAACTTATTTACATGTAACAACACTTATATTCCAGTTGTTCTAAACACATTATATGTCTCAATTCATGCAATTCTCAGCACAATCCTCTAAGTTTATTTACACTTCCCTTTTGTAAAAGAGGATCCCATGGTACAACGTCAGCAACTTAACCAGTATCATTCAATTAAAAATGAGTGTAGTTAGAATTAAACACAGGCACTCTGGCTCCAGAGAGTGACTGGCTCACCAAAGCCTTCCAGACTGTATTACTCAGCTATTGCTGAAACGATGGTGTGTAACAAACAATCCCCAATGCCCATCACTTGCAGCAACAAATATTTATTTTTCAGCCTTATGGATCTTTATTTTGGCTGCAGTTTGTCTGATCTCACCTAGACTTATTTGGTCTTAGCTGGACTCAGCTGGACTCTAGGCTTGTTTTTCATGTGTCTTCTTCATTCTGGGGACCAACAATTACCCAGGCCATATTCTTTTCATGGCATGTGGTAGAAGACAAATGACTAAGCCTAACGACAGAAGGCCATTTTAAAACCTCTATTTATATCACATATATTAATATTTTATTGTCCAAGCAAGTCACACGGTCAACAGTATGGTAACAGATACTCTGCTTACTATGATAATAGCCACTGCAGAGGCAAATGGCAGAATTAAATGAATGTATAATTAATTACAGAAAGGTGCTGAAGGGCTGGGAACAACTATCAAATCTACCAGAAACTCTCTCACATCAACTCTGTATTTCCACTTCTGGCATTTTACCTTGCTGTTTTTCTTTATAGTTCAGCGTTCTTGACAAGATTTCTTTTTACTCATAAAGGAAAGAGTTTTAAACTAACTATTTTAAAAATCATAGAGCGCTTAAGTATGACTCAAATTAGAAGCAGGACAATGTCTTTCCAATCATAGATAACTAAGAAGCAGAAATGGAAAGATAATTCTCAATGAGAAATGAAAATTCAAGAGGAAGCTAAAATGTTTTCTAGCATATACTTTTTAAAGCATTACTAATATATAATTAAAACAACATATGCTTCCATGAGAATACATTATGATAATTAACTTTATTTAATTACAGAGAACAAATAATTTCCTTCCCACATGTTTTTCTGAGGCAGATATGATGCAACTAAATTAACTAAATGCTCATAATCTATGATTTGATTTAAATATTCATTTATATTTCTATATGATGTCCTACCAAGCATGCAGACTTAGAAGATCTGAGAGAGCCTTGGGATGTTCTTTTTGTCATCTTATGTTGCAAATTAAGCACAAATGCCCTCTATATTTTATTTAATTCATTCTGTAGGTTCGTTTCTCATAGGAAGAGTGATATTAAATTTGACTTATCATAAGTACAGAAAAGAAGTGTTTTGGACAGTTAGACCCTGAGCAAAAATAAAGGCCCTTAGGAAAACACTCTGCATAACAGTTTGAGAGGCTCCACTTCTTGTTTATTCTAAAAACTATCTGAGAGATTTCCTTTCCCTACTCATACTTAACTCTTCTTGGTGTTATGATAGATATTCTTAGATCTCAGTGGAGCAAACTGTTTGACTTTATTTCATCCCAGTAATCCTTTTTTAGACAATAGAATTGTGATACAGTGCTTTTTGTTTTATTTAAAAGCATTTAGAAACACCTTGAGTTGGCTGCTTCTATGTTTTGTGAAAACAAAACGTTACTATTTACAAATTGTAGTAGAAAAGATGGATAATGCTGGAGTATGGTCCAACTGATTTTATCTACACCTTATCTTTCCTAGTTGAATTTTAATTTTCATTCCATCATAATGTTGGTGTTTGCCATAATCAAGACTGGCACATCTCACAGGTATGAATATAATGGTGATGGTCATGGGAGCAATGGGAAAAAATTTTTATTTTTTATGAGGAAGACTAGCCCTGAGCTAACATCTGCTGCCAATCCTTCTCTTTTTGCTGAGGAAGAGTGGCCCTGAGCTAACATCTGTGCTCATCTTCCTCTAGTTTATATATGGGACTCCTGCCACAGCATGGCTTGATGAGCGGTGTGTAGTTCTGCACCTGAGATCCAAACTGGCAAACCTTGGCCAGTGAAGCAGAACGTGAGAACTTAACCACTGCACCACTGGGCTGGCCCTGAAAATAGCATTTTAAATGGAGATAATCCTGGAAAATCTGATAGATATGATCATCACAATAATATTTAGTCTATTATATTAAGTTTAATAATAAAGTTCCCCTGAATAAGATTAAAATTATAAAGGTTCAAAATAATCTGGAAGTATATGTGTATGTGCACACACATATATGAACATACACATATACATATATACACACGTTATATATGTATAATACATGCATATTCTATAGTGATGCCATTCGCAGTTCCAATTGTGCTGTGTAGTATTATATAAATAACACTTTGAGGTAGAATCTTGTAAGTTCTTTTTTTCTTTAGGGAAAATAAAGGCATTAAATTACCCAGTCAAAAGGTCAAAGTTTATTAGTGTTGCAGATGCTCTTAAACTAAGATTGTCTGTGCTTTTTAAATAACATTCACTATAGGATATTGCCTCTCATTAAAAGAGAACCTAAAACTAGCACTTCTAATCATTTTTATTCATGCCCAACACTTTGTCAATATTGTTTACAATGCTTAAAGAAAAGCAGAGAGCAAGTTGTGTGTAGAGTTTTAATAATTTTCCAAACTAAAGACTTCAAAGCAGTTCTCCATTTTAGCACATGTGCCAAGGCAAAAAATTGAACCATTTCTTTTTTATTCCCAGGGTGTCAGGCTCTATAAGTAAAACTGATGACTCAGTCAGATATTGTTTTGTTATTTGATTTCATTAATAGCAGCAGAGTTGCTAAGTTTATAAGACTTATTGCTTTTTAAATAATAAAATTTATTTTTAGACCATCTAAAGTTATTTTTTAAATGTCTCGAAATCAGTGAATTTCTATAGACTCATTTCGTGAGTTGTGATATTCACAACTTATTTAGCATCACAGTATAACCCTCAAATGAATTTGCTATAACTTGCCTACACACTAATTAAAAGTGGAAAAGTTATATGCTATATCTTACAAATAACGTGATATGAATCAAAAGATAAGCACCTTGCATTGCTGTTCTCCACATGCAGAATTTCTTTATGAAAAAAGTCATGATTTGTAAAACATCAGTGAAAATTAGAAATTCAAAGACATCAAGTTGCGTTTTAGATAGTTCAGGATACTTCTAATTGATATACAGCCATTAAAAAGTATAGTCTTCCAAGTTTGTTATACCAAGTTTAAACCAGTTTAAACTCTGATTCATTTTACTAACTCTCATCACTAGATGAGCTAGAATGATTTGCCAGCAATCGATGTGGCTCCCTACTGAGTGTCCTGCTGTCAAAATCTTTTGAAGAAGACCATTTGAAACAGCTGACTAAACTACAAAATCACTGTGTGTGGAAGATTTCTTGTGCTGATTGTCGAAACTCTGAAATTTGATTCATTACATCGTTTTTGCTCTTTAAACACTAGTTTGCTTTAGAAGATTTTTATTTAGAGTCCATGAAGTGTGTCTTAAAAAATAGAATAAAACAAGCAACAGACTGAACTGTATCATTGAGTAGCTTTATATTTATTGTATTCTTTAATTTGAAAGTAGTTGTCATTTATGTATTTATTTACTTATTTACTTTTCTGTGTTGTATTTTAAGTTAGTTTTCACTTATATATTTCACCTGTTTACATTTAACTTTCTTATTAAATTACATTTCCGTTTTGTGTAAGATATTTATAAATACTTGAAGATGCTTCATACTCTGCTTTATACTCTTTCATACTCTAAAACAAATCAAATTGTTTAAGGACAACACTGATGGGGGAAAAATGCAGTTTTATCTTCCTTGAGAATGAGGGGAAGATGAGAAAATATAGAAAGCAGAATTTGCAAGTAATATAAAGTTTGCATCCACTTGTAAACACTTCTCACTTCCCACCCTCATTTCATACCATTAGGGCAAATCTGACTTCTCTAGGTAGCTCTAAAACTTCAGCTTTTCAATAAGAACTGTTATTCACAACTTCCTTTTAAGTGTATTAACTCTGTTTCAAAATCACTGACCATGGTAAAGTTAGGTTATCACGTAAAAGTAGTTTAGAAGTATAAATTTTCTGTTTAATATCTGTTTCTCAAAAAGTTTATTCTTGCTGGTTTTCTTTTCATAGATGTCTTTAATATGACTTTTTAAAAACGTTTTAATACTGCTTATATCAAGCAACCTCTCCAGGTCAATGATTCTATTACTGGGGTCTGGTAGCATTCCTCAAGCTATATTGTGGCAATTATTATCTGCCTGAATGATTTTTCAAAAGCTAAAGAGAAAAACTATCACACATTTTAGCAGACCAATGTGGACTTTCAGATCTATTCTATTGAAAACCTCTGCTAACACAATCACTATTGCATTTGGCAAAATACTTTGTCAAGTAACAATTCTTTGGTCGTCAAAAAAAAAGGCCATGATTTGTATGTAATTTACGTAACTGAAGGAAAAATAATCAGACCATTAATGTAGTGAAATTATAAAGCATAGGTTAAATAATGAACAATATTCAAGAGCAGGGTTGTGTCACATATTCATCCATTTATTTAATGAGTGCATATTGATCGCCTACTCTGTCCTAGATGCCTTTCTTGGTGTTGGGGATACAGTGGTGAGTAAGACTGAGTATCTCCTATTCCATAAAATTTAGATAACTCTGTATTGGGAGGAAGGATACAGCAAACAAGTAATCCTATGAATTTCTGCCAAAAATGCTATGAAAAAAATATAATCAATGTCATATACATTGACATTGTCGTTAGGGATGTTATGCGGGTCTACCTTAGGAAGGGACGCTTTGTCCAGTATTAACTGATGAGACTGAATCAAAGATGTAAAGAACTAAATAAGAAGAATTCTATATAGATGAAACAGTACATACAAGGTAGAAAAGATATGTTTGAAGAACCACCAGGAGGTCATAACCTATTTTGAAGAGTTTGAAGAGGTTGGCAGGAGCCAGAGCATTCATGGCTCGTGTGTATTTGTGTATGTGTGTGTATGTAAAGAAGTAGATTTTTTCTTGTAATAACTAGTCTTATGAAAAATCAAGAAATACTTAGTGTTTTTAGTGTTTCTATTATGTTCAAGTTACTGTTTCTCTACATAAATGGTACAAAATATAAGAGTGAGATTTATTCCTCAAGAATTAAAACTGAAAAGTGACATTTATTCAGTACATACTAGCTGTCAGACACTGTTCTAAATTGTTTTACATATTTGGAGTTATTCATTCCTCATGACAATTCTGAGAGACAGCCATTATCATTACTCATTTTATACATAAGAAAAAATACCCAGCAGAGTTCAATAACTTTCGTGGCTTTTCCACTGCAAGTAGCAAAGGCAGATTTGGAACCCAACCCATTTGACTCCAACATTTCTGCTCATCCTCTTTTTTTCTTTCTTTTTCTCCCTCTCACTCCTCCTTTTTGTGAATATATATAAAAATAATTTTTAAAATGCCTATAAGATTTCAAGGATTAATAATAAAATGAATATCCATAGCCACTACCAAACTTGATAAATAGAATATTATCATTGCAATCAAATTCCTCAATGGATCTGGTCTAAAAGGATCCTCCTTCTCACTCTTGCCCAGGAAATCATTATCCAGAATGTTGCTATTTATTCTGTTATTTCACAGTGTTAGAGCATACGTATGCATCTTTACTTAATTTAAAATTTTACACAGTTGATCTGTATTTCAATGTAATTATTCATATGTACTTTTCTGTAACGACATTTTTCATTACTTTTTTTGATTAAACTTTTTTTTATTAATGTTATGATAGATTACAACCTTGTGAGATTTCAGTTGTACATTATTGTTAGTCATGTTGTGGGTACACCACTTCCCTCTTTGTGCCCTCCCCCCACCCCCCCTTTTCCCTGGTAACCACTGATCAGATCTCCTTGTCAATATGTTAACTTCCACCTATGAGTGGAGTCATATAGAGTTCATCTTTCTCTGACTGGCTTGTTTCGCTTAACATAATACCCTCAAGGTCCACCCACGTTGCTGCGAATGGGCCAATTTTGTCTTTTTTTATGGCTGAGTAGTATTCCATTGTGTATATATACCATATCTTCTTTATCCAATCATCAGTTTCTGGGCATGTAGGTTGGTTCCACGTCTTGGCTATTGTAAATAATGCTGCAATGAACATAGGGGTGCAAGGGACTCTTGGGATTTCTGATTTCAGGTTCTTAGGATAGATACCCAGTAATGGGATGGCTGGGTCATAGGGTATTTCTATTTTTAACTTTTTGAGAAGTCTCCATACTATTTTCCATAGTGGCTGTACCAGTTTGCATTCCCACCAACAGTGTATGAGGGTTCCTTTTTCTCCACAACCTCTCCAACATTTGTCGCTCTTGGTGCTGGATGTTTTTGCCAATCTAACGGGTGTAAGGTGATATCTTAGTGTAGTTTTGATTTGCATTTCCCTGATGATTAGCGATGATGAACATCTTTTCATGTGTCTATTGGCCATATTTATATCTTCTTTTGAGAAATGTCTGTTCACGCCCTCTGCCCATTTTTTGATCAAGTTGTTTGTTTTTTTGTTGTTAAGCCGTGTGAGTTCTTTGGATATTATGGAGATTAACCTTTTGTCAGATAAGTGGCTTGTAAATATTTTTTCCCAATTAGTGAGCTGTTTTGTTGTTTCAATCCTGTTTTCCCTTGCCTTGAAGAAGCTCTTTAGTCTGATGAAGTCCCATTTGTTTATTCTTTCTATTGTTTCCCTCAACTGAGGAGTTATAGTGTCTGAAAAGATTCTTTTGAAACTGATGTCAAAGAGTGTACTGCCTATATTCTCTTCTAGAAGACTTATTGTTTCAAGCCTAATCTTTAGGTCTTTGATCCATTTTGAGGTTATTTTGGTGTGTGGTGAAAAAGAATGGTCAATTTTCAATCTTTTGCATGTGGCTGTCCAGTTTTCCCAGCACCATTTGTTGAAGAGACTTTCTTTTCTCCATTGTAGGCCCTCTGCTCCTTTGTTGAGGATTAGCTGTCCATGGATGTGTGGTTTTATCTCTGGGCTTTCAATTCTGTTCCATTGATCTGCGGACCTGTTTTTGTACCAGTACCATGCTGTTTTGATCACTGTATCTTTGTAGTATGTTTTGAAATCGGGGATTGTGATTCCTCCAGCTTTGTTTTTCTTGCTCAGGATTGCTTTAGCAATTCGCGGTCTTTTGTTGCCCCATATGAATTTTAGGATTCTTTGTTCAATTTCTGTAAAGAATGTTCTTGGGATTCTGATTGGGATAGCATTGAATCTGTATATTGCTTTAAGTAGTATGGATATTTTAACTATGTTTATTCTTCCAATCCATGTGCATGGAATGTCTTTCCATCTCTTTATGTTGTCATCAATTTCTTTCAAGAAAGTCTTGTAGTTTTCATTGTATAGATCCTTCACTTCCTTGGTTAAGTTTATCCCAAGGTATTTGATTCTTTTCGTTGCGATTGTAAATGGGATTGAGTTCTTGAGTTCTTTTTCTGTTAGTTCATTGTTAGTGTATAGAAATGCTACTGATTTATGTATGTTGATTTTATACCCTGCTACTTTGCTGTAGTTGTTGATTATTTCTAATAGTTTTTCTATGGATTCTTTGGGGGTTTCTATATATAAGATCATGTTGTCCGCAAACAGTGAGAGTTTTACTTCTTCATTACCTATTTGGATTCCTTTTATTTCTTTTTCCTGCTGAATTGCTCTGGCCAATACCTCCAGTAGTATGTTGAATAGGAGTGGTGAAAGTGGGCACCCTTGTCTTGTTCCTGTCCTCAGAGGGATGGCTTTCAGTTTTTGTCCATTGAGTATGATATTGGCTGTGGGTTTGTCATATACGGCCTTTATTATGTTGAGGTACTTTCCTTCTATACCCATTTTATTGAGGGTTTTTATCATAAATGGGTGTTGGATCTTGTCGAATGCTTTCTCTGCATCTATTGAGATGATCATGTGGCTTTTGTTTTTCATTTTGTTGATGTAGTGTATCACGTTGATTGACTTGTGGATGTTGAACCATCCCTGTGTCCCTGGTATAAATCCCACTTGATCATGGTGTATCATCTTTTTGATGTATTGCTGTATTTGGTTTGCCAGAATTTTATTGAGGATTTTTGCATCTATGTTCATCAGTGATATCGGCCTGTAGTTCTCCTTCTTTGTGTTGTCCTTGTCAGGTTTGGGGATCAGAGTGATGTTGGCTTCATAGGATGTGTTAGGGAGTACTCCATCTTCCTCAATTTTCTGGAATAGTTTGAGAAGAATAGGTATTAAGTCTTCTGTGAATGTTTGGTGGAATTCTCCAGAGAAGCCGTCTGGTCCTGGACTCTTATTTTTGGGGAGGTTTTTGATTACCGTTTCTATTTCCTTACTTGTGATTGGCCTATTCAGATTCTCCATTTCTTCCTGATTCAGTTTGGGGAGGTTGTAGGAGTCTAGGAAGTTGTCCATTTCTTCTAGGTTGTTCAATTCGTTGGCATATAGTTTTTCATAGTATTCTCTTATGATCCCTTGTATTTCATTGGTATCTGTTGTGATTTCTCCTCTCTCATTCCTAATTTTATTTATTTGAGATTTCTCTCTTCTTTTCTTGGTGAGTCTGCCTAAAGGTTTGTCGATTTTGTTAATTTTTTCAAAGAACCAACTCTTTGTTTCATTGATCCTTTCTATTGTCTTTTTTGTTTCAATATCATTTATTTCTGCTCTTATTTTTATTATTTCCCTCCTTCTACTGACTCTGGGCTTTGTTTGTTCTTCTTTTCCTAATTCTGTTAGGTGTCATTTGAGGTTGCTTATGTGAGCTTTTTCTTGTTTAGTGAGGTGAGCCTGTATTGCGATGAATTTCCCTCTTAGGACTGCTTTTGCTGCATCCCAAATGATTTGGTATGTCGTGTTCCCATTTTCATTTGTCTCCAGATAATATTTGATTTCTTCTTTAATTTCTTCAATAATCCATTGTTTGTTCAGAAGCGTGTTGTTTAGTCTCCACATTTTTGCACCTTTCTCTGCTTTTTTCTTGTAGTTGATTTCTAGTTTCATAGCATTATGATCAGAAAAGATGCTTGATATTATTTCAACTCTCTTGTATTTATTGATGCTTGCTTTGTTTCCCAAAATATGACCAATCCTTGAGAATGTTCCATGTGCGCTTGAGAAGAATGTGTAACCTGCTGTTTTTGGATGAAGTGTTCTATATATATCTATTAAGTCCATCTGGTTTAATTTTTCATTTAATTCTATTATTTCCTTGTTGATTTTCTGTCTGGATGTTTTGTCCATTGGTGTTAATGGTGTGTTGAGGTCCCCTACTATTATTGTATTGTTGTTGATGTCTTCTTTTAGTTCTGTTAAGAGTTGCTTTACAAATTTTGGTGCTCCTGTGTTGGGTGCATATATATTTATAAGTGCTATGTCTTCTTGGTGGAGAGTCCCTTTTATCATTATATACTGTCCCTCTTTGTCTTTCTTTATCTGTTTTGCTTTGAAGTCTACCTTGTCTGATATTAGTATAGCGACACCTGCTTTCTTTTGTTCATTATTAGCTTGGAGTATTGTTCTCCATCCCTTCACTCTGAGTCTGTGTTTGTCTTTGGGGCTGAGGTGTGTTTCCTGGAGGCAGCATATTGTTGGGTCTTGTTCTTTGATCCATCCTGCCACTCTGTGTCTTTTGATTGGGGAGTTCAATCCATTTACATTTAGAGTGATTATTGAGATGTGGGGGCCTACCACTACCATTTTATGTCTTGTTTTCTGGTTTTCTTCAATTTCCTTTGTTTCTCGTCCCATGGTTTAATCTGTTCCGATGAAGAGCTGCTACTCTCTGTTGTTGTCCTTCTACTTATCTCCTCTGCTCTTGGTTTTGTAGCCCCTTTCCTTTTTTTGATTTTTCAGGAATGAGGGTTTTCCTGAGGATTTCCTGAAGAGGAGGTTTTGTGGCAATGAACTCCCTTAATTTTTGTTTATCTGGGAAAGTTTTTATTTCTCCATCGTATTTGAAGGATATTTTCGCTGGGTAGAGAATTCTCGGCTGTAGGCTTTTGTCCTTGAGATTTTTGAATATATCATTCCACTCTCTTCTAGCCTGTAATGTTTCTGCTGAGAAATCTGCTGATAACCTGATGGGGCTTCCTTTGTAGGTTAGTTTCTTTTGCCTGGCTGTCCTTAGTATTTTCTCCTTGTCGTTGACTTTTGCTAGCTTCACTACTATATGCCGTGGGGTTGGTCTTCTTGCATTGATAAAGTTTGGAGATCTATTGGCTTCTGTCACCTGAAGATCCATCTCTCTCACCAGATTTGGGAAGTTCTCAGCCATTATTTCTTTGAATAGGCTTTCTGCCCCTTTCTCCTTCTCTTCTCCCTCTGGTATACCTAGAATCCTTACGTTGCATCTCCTAATTGTGTCTGATAATTCTCAGAGAGTTTCTTCATTTCTTTTTAGTCTTACTTCTCTCTCCTCCTCTGCCTGCAGCATTTCTATATTCCCATCTTCCAAATTGCTAATTCTTTCCTCCATATTATTGGCCCTAATGTTCAGTGCAGCTAGATTTTTCTTAATCTCCTCTATTGTGTTCTTCATTTCCAGTATTTCTGTTTGGTTCTTGTTTATCGTATCAAACTCTTTTGTGACATAGCTCCTGAACTCGTTGAGTTGTCTATCTGAATTCTCTCTTAACTCATTGAGTATTTTAATGATGGCTGTTTTGAAGTCATCGTCATTTAGGTTATATATTTCATTTTCTTTGGGATTGTTTTCTGTGTATTTGTTATTTTCCTTCTGTTCTGGAGATTTAATGTATTTTTTCATATTGCTTGATGTTGTAGATTTGTGCCTCTGCATAGAGATAGAGTTTAGTTGCTCCTTCCACTTGTTTCTGCTGGTGTGGTGGGGGAGCAGCTGTTTATACTGCACCAACCAGGAACCCTATCCTCAGTTGCTAACTGGGCCTGGGCCCCTCCTTGTAGTCACAGTGGTCCTTTGGATTCCCTCTTCTGTCGTGGGGGCCGTCACGGGGGGCTTCAGGCTGCTGGTGCCTACTGTTGCAGCCCACCTAGACGTGCTCCCTCCTTGGGGTCTGCAATGGTGTTATGGGCTTTTCCAGCGGCCAGGGCTAGGATCACTTATATTTGCCGCTCCGTCACTGTTGGCACCCACAAAATCTCACTTGTCCACTATGGGTCGCAGCAGAGCTATTGGCATCTTCTACAGTCTGTGGTTAGCTCACCTAGCTATGATACTTTTGTCCTGGGGTCTTCCAGCCTTGTGGCTGCCGGATGGGTGCTCTCTACTAGTGCTGTGCAGAGGCTTTCACTGAGGCTGCTGTGAGCCTGTAGGCTTTCCACCTAGGCTATGGAGCCAGGTCGCTGGAACTCCACCCAGCCCCAGTCCTGTTCCCCAGGAACTCGGGGAGCCCTTTGCCCTGTCTGGGGGATAGCCGGAGATCCTGATTTCAGTGGTAGCTGGTCGGCTGCTGCCCTGCCTGATATTCTCCTCTCCAGGACCCTCCCAGTGTTGTGGATGCTGGGCGGAGCCCCTCTGCTAATGGCAGATGGAGAGTTTTGTCTGTTGCCCTGGCAGAACTCTGGAGCTTCCCCACTAGGCCACGGAACCAGCCGCTGGAGCTCCACCCAGCCCCAGTCCTCTCTGGGATCTCCAGCAATCCCGTGCCCTGCTGGGCCGGCAGCGGCAGTTGGGGGTCGCCATGCCCTCTGGGATTCTCTCTGGGACTTTCCCGGTGGTGTGGATGCTGGGCATAGCCCCTTCACTAATGGCAGACAGAGAGTTTTGTCTGCTGCATGGGTGGAACTCCCCCCCCCCCCCGGCCCCGGAGCTGGCCTCTGGAGCTCCACCCAGCCCCAGTCTTCTCCGAGATCTCCGGCAATCCCTTGCCCCACCATGCAGGCAGTGGCAGTCGGGGGGCCGCCGCGCCCTCTGTGATTCTCTCTGGGACCCTCCAGGTGCTGTGGATACCAGGCAGGATCTCCCCACCAATGGCAGGGCGAGACTCTCCCCGCGGGCTCAGGTGTGTAACTCTGGAGTGTCCCTCTGCATTTAGGAGTAATTGCAGAGGGTTTAGGTAGGGCTCTGGTCACCTGTTTCCACGGTCACTCCTCTGGTGTGTGCTCGCTCCTGCCCTAGGTGTGTGTTGATCTTCTGGGGGTGTCCGTTGGAAGAAAGCCACTTGCAGGTACTAGGCTGTTCGGTCGGGGTTGGAGAGTTTTCACCTATCTCCACCTCCTCCCGGAGGGAAGTCCGTCCGCCTTCCGATGTATAGTCATGTGGGTCTCTCAGACGTCCTGAGATGCTATCTGGATATCCTTTGTTAAGCAATGAGTGTCCAAATAATTGTAGACTTGAAGGGGGAGAGACAAAGAGGACTACTCATGGCACCATCTTGAATCTTCTCTCTCATTACATATTTTTTTAAGGTTCATATATGTTAATGAATATGAAGGCAGTTCATTAATTTTCACTGTTGAGTAGTATTTTGTATTCATTCAATTGCTAACAGACATTTGGTTCTTGTTTGTGTTTTGATTTTAGAAATAATGCTGGTATGTGCATTCTTGTACATATGTACTGGCACAGATATGCAAGAAGATTTCTAACAATAAAATTGCATATCTGCAACTGTACTTGGTAATTCCAAATTCTTTTCAAAAGCATTTATATCAATTTATACTCTGCCTACACTGTCTATTGCTCTATCCTTTATTAACATCTGTTATTTATTAAAAAAAATTTTGGTGTTTATTGTTTTGTTTTTCAATCTGATAGAAATGAAATGGTTTTCAAATTAATGATATTTAGTTTTTATTTTCCAGATTAATAATGAAGTTGAATTTTTAAAATCTTTATCATCTGGTTATGTTTTTTCTATTGTAAAATATTTGAACATGACTTTAGCCCAATATTCTGTTGTGGTGCTTGTGTTTCTCTTACCAATAGATGGGAACACTTAATATACTCCAAATACTAAAACTTTCTGACTATATGTGAGGCAAATATTTTCTCCCAGTTTATGCCCTGTCTTTTTATCCCTTATGTTGTTGTTTTTCGTAATAAACAGATACTCTTGATTTCTATGTAGTCAAATTTATTACTCTTTACTTTTTGTTTAATTTTTATTTTTTACGAGGAAGATTGAGCTAACATCTGTTGCCAATCTTCCTCTTTTTGCTTGAAGAAGATTGTCGCTGAGCTAACATCTGTGCCAATCTTCCTCTATTTTATGTGGGATGCTGCCACGGTGTGGCCCCATGAGCAGTGCTAGGTCTGCACCCAGGATCCAAACCTGTGAACCCCAGGCTGCTGAAGTGGAGCGCACAAACTTAACCACTACACCACCAGGTGAGACCCTATTCTCTTTATTTTTATGATTTGTATAATAAGCCTAAGAAATTCTTCCCTAGGTCCAAAGTCATTTAAAGTTATTCTCATTTGGGGGGAAATATTTAAATTTTGCTCATCATATTTAAGTTCTTAATCCACCTGAAGTTTATTAATTATTTTATCATGTGTGAGATTGGACTAATTAAAAGAAAGGAATTTAAACACAATAAAAAATCATGTGAAAGGAAAGAATGAAGTATATTCAGAAAAGTGTATGTATTATTTGGACTAAGTTAGTAGTTATTTCAAGAGACCTCAAAAATGCACCAGAAAGACAACTAGGAACATTTAGTAGTGATATTTAATATGGGATGAGGAGATATAACTTTTTACAGTATGAAATATGGTGTTTTTGAAGGTTTTTGAATATGGCATATTATAACTAAAATAGTCCTCTAAAAAATAATGGAATAGAGTTCTGCAAGTTTATTGTGAATAAAACTAAATGAACATAGAGATAAATCCAGAGACTGTAATAAAATTCAGGAAAAAAAAATTAGCAGTAAAATTGGAAAGCAAAAATACAATTGAACAAAAGAGCAATTTTAAAGGAAGTATAGATATAAAGTGATTATGATTGTAAATTTGTGACAAAGGAAAAAAATAAAATTTGTTTACTAGATTTATAGGCTGTGTAAACAGGACAATAGACTCTCAATTAAAGTGATAGCCAAGAATATTTGCCTGGAGTGATTTGTTGCTAATATTAAGAGAAAAAAGGAGGGTAGAGAAAGCATGGTAGGGAGTTAACTAGAGATAAATACCATGAATGTTGAATAGCTTTTAGGGCCCTATATAGTTAACCTTGGTGAAACTCTGAAACATCTGTAGGGTGATTACGTTTTTTTTCATTACAAAAATTCAGAGGCAAAAATTCTCGACTGTTTAAAAATAGTTTAAAAATATAATAATAGTAAGATAAAAGCTTCCTGTGGCTCAAGTAGCAACATTCAAGCAGGTCTAATATATGTATCTAAGGCAGGGTTATAGAATGCAGCATTCCTCAAATCTATGTGAACCATTTGTTATAGAACAATTAATAATAAATTTGAACATATTAATTTCTAGGAACATAGTTTCATTATGTTTATGTCTAGGATCAAGAATAAAAAACAAACTAATAGCACCTCTGGCTTCCAGTTCTGCATGTAAGGACTTTGAAAGTCCCACTCTGTTCTGACAAGGGAAAAGTTGAACAGGCTGAGTAATCAGCACGCTCCTTGCATCTCCAGTAGAGCGGAGGCGACAGAGGAAATTTGAGCCCGACAACTGGAGAGACAGACAGGAGAATACAGGGAGCCCCGGCGTACAGAGCGGAGAGTCACAGGCAGAAAACTGCAGCACTACTGCCGGGATAAGAAAATCTGAGCTATAATTGACAAATTACTGGAGGTTGAGAGAGGACAAATGTGAGAGTTAAAAACTCCAGCACAATCTAGTTTATAGTCCCCCCAACTACTTTTGTGAGTTTTGCTTCCAAAAAAACCGACCAAGTTCTCACACTAAATATGGAAGAAAAATCCCTTCATTCTTCCAGCAGGAGGATCAGAAAAGGGACCATTTTGAAATACGCCAGAGCACTCAGTTCTTCTAGTTCTTCTTAAAAACGTCTGCCCTCAGAAGAAATCAGCTAACTGGAGTCCAACCTGCTGACATATGATCAGAGCCTAACTCCAACCCACTCTGCTGGGGGCAGGGGGAATTGAAAAGCACTGTGAAGCTCAAAGTCCAGAGGCTTAGGCTCACTAGGAGACTGAGACCTAATCATTGGAGTGTCGAATGCTTTCCTTCCCCCTATACTTTACCATCACATTACTAAAGTCCTATTTACAGCAGTTCCTTTTACCCAGTGCCCCATTTCCGATTATCAAGAAAAAACTACAAGTCACATTACAAGGCCAAAAACACAATCTGAAAACATAGAATGAGCTGAACAACCAGACACGGCAGGTGTGTTGGATTATCAGACTGGGAATTTAAAACAACACGATCAATATGCTAAGGGCTCTAATTAATAAAGTAGACGGCATGTAAGAAGAAATAGGCAATGTAAGCAGAGAGATGGAAATGCTAAGAAAAAACTAAAAAGAAATTCCAGAGATAAAAACACTGCAACAGAAATGAAAATGCCTTTGATGGGCTTAAGGGTAGACTGAACATAGCTGAGGAAAAAATCTCTGAGCTTAGGGATATCTCAATAGAAACCTCTAAAGCTGAAAAGCAAAGAGAACAAAGGCTGAGAAAAACAGAAGAGACTTTATTTTTTAGAGCAGTTTTAGGTTCACATCAATATTGAGAGGAAGGTAGGGATATTTCATTATGTACTGCCTGCCCCCACACATGCGTAAACTACTTTCTCATTATCAATATCCTACACCAGAATGGTACATTCTTAGAAGAGATAAACCTACAGTGTCATCATAATTACTCAGCATCATAGTTCACATGAGCGTCCACTCTTGGAGCTGTATGTTCTGTTAATTTGGACAAAAGTATAATGACTTGTATCCACCATTATAGCATCATACAGAATATTTACACTGCCCTAAAAGGCCTTTGAGCTTTTTTTTTAAAAAAAGAACTAATAATTGGTCTAACCACATCTAGGTGGAGTATAGAGTTTTCTATAAAGGACTTAAGTGATTGGTGATTAGCTAACTTGGTGAGAGAGAATGTGAATGTACTGTCAAATAAAAATAAATCTGGACTTTATTTAAAAAGACTATTACAATATTGAGGAGGCTCTGATCTTAGTAATTTGGAAACATCTCAAACTCAAGCAAACAAAAAAGGGCTTTTCTTTTATGTGGATGTATAAGGAGTGCTAGAAGGGACTTTTTGAGAGAGGAGGGCAAGCCATGTAAATGTGCAGGTGGCACATGAGGGTGCATTGAGAAGAAATGTTTCTCTGTGAAGTTGGTTGATCCTCAGAATGAGCTGGTGAGGAGGGACATTCTGTTATTCTGCACTAAAGCACGGCTTGCTCAAATTTGGAGGCAAGCCAAAGTTTAGAGGCCTGTGGAGAAGAGAGAAACCTGACTACTTTGGTCAACTCAAGTTCAGTGGACAAGTTGTGAGTACTTTGTCAGTAGGCGATATAGATACAAAGATTGTATTTAGAGATAATACGTGACCAGTTTGAGATTTTTAATGTGGAATAAAATAATGAGTTCCAGGAAGGATGTGTCCTTAAAATGAAGGAATCAAAAAGCCTTTGTTTCCTCGTACAAGTTTCCAGAATATAAGATTCTCCTTTATAGAATTTGTAACAGTATCCACTTACATATTTTATTTACATGCTTACTACTTGATTCTTCAGATTCCAGTCATGCTGAATTGATCTGAGAAAATTTCATGGATCCAGACATCTTTCAGTCATATTTTAATTGAATTAATATAAAATAAATATAATAAAAGTTGTTGCATATATACATGCATACATATTCATAGTATATATGTATATATCGGCAGAGTTGTGATATAGATTAACTCCAGGAAAGGCAAAGTATATGGTTTCTATACAACTTAGAAAGAAGCAACAATAAACATGAAGTGATTGTCTCTAAATTTTTAGTTCAAGAATGATTTTTTAAATATTTTTTGTTTTCATTTAAAGATGTGTTGCTTAAAACCTTTAGAATTAAAAACTTCCACAAATACATGAATCATAGGCATTCTTTATAGTATTAGAATCTACCTTCAATAGTCATTCGAATTCACTTTGAATTGTATTTTTTTCCTATTGTCTCTATGGATATGGACATAAATATTTTAGCTTTTGAAATTGTGAAACTGATACTAGAAATTTGATAGTGTACACACTGAACTAAAATGCAGTCTATGACACTGTAGTATTTCCTTCAAACTTCCTTCTCTGTTCATTCCCTTCAATTTCATTTACATTCAAAATGTAATGAAGATACATGTTATATTACAGTAACCTTCAATTCAGCCAAAACTCAATTCAAACTGGAGCCTCAGTGTTTGTTCTCTTAATGCACATTGACCTTATCTCTGTGTTAACGTGCAACTTTAATATTACCGATGTCCTGTAATATGCAGTTTGTCATTTACACATCTGTGAGAGTTTCACACAGTCATATATTTAGTTGGTCCAAGAAATCTCAGTTCAAATGAATACAATCAAACAAAGTAAAGAAATAAGCCATAAAGGGTCAAATTCTCTCAAAGAAAAAAGATCAAAGATGATCTGACAGAAGAAAAAATGGCCATGTTGATTTCAAGAGAAATTACCATTCTGATGAGAATACTTTATCCAAAATGAGTAGAAAAGGGTGTACCACTCTCAGTTGTTTTCATGGTATAATGAATAGGAATTACAATTTACAAATCTAAATGTAATAAACCTTCTTCTGACATGAAAATTAGTGGTCAGATTGCAATAGGAAGAATATTCCAGTTGGGGAAAACCAGCATCTAAGAAGAGATTCAAGTAATATAATAGAAGACCTCTCTGGATATGGTAAATATTCTCTTTAAATTTGGGCCTATGATAGAAGCTGTGGAATAAGAAGAGTTTGGAAAGGGGCTGTATAGTGAAATGCCATGATTATTTTAGTCTCAACCCAATAGGTATTAGTGTTTTGATTTGGGGTGGATAGACACTGACTTTTTTTTTTTCAACAGGATAGTCATGTAAACAGAGAGAGATTTTTGTGATGATTTATCTGGTCAAAAGGTATAGGTGTAATTATACAGGCCTGAAGATAAAAAATCAGTTTATAAACATAGTAAAGAATTGAGCTGGGCAAAATTTATTTGACATGTAAATGAGCTAATAATTAAAGTTATAGTATAAAGAAAAATATAAACAGGAAAGAGTGTAAGTGATATTTATTAAGCATTTACTATATGCTTACTGTTTTGTTAATAACCTTACACAGCTTAATGTATCTAATTTGTATTACAATTCATCTTGGAAGGTATTATTATGCCCATTTGAAAGATTAGGAAATCGAGGTCCTTGAGATGAAATAATTAGGTAGAAAGTGCTAACTCAGGTATTCACACTTGAGTCTGGTCCTTCAAATCAGATACTTTCTACTCCTTAACACAGTATGATCATAGGAAGAAGGCAAATAAGGTAGTTCTAATAATAAAGACTAAAGATTCTAGAAATGATGCATGGGTTCAATTTTCAAATAAATTGAGTGTTAAGAACAAATGAACCTGTCTTACAGGCTTTTAGAAACATACAGCAATGTTCATAAATGAGGTTAAGGTTTAAAAATGAATTTGAGAATTACTCAAGTAAATTGATGCTTAATGGCAAGAAAATGGATAAGATGTTTAGAGCTGCGTTGTCCAACATCGTAGCAAATAAACAAACATGGCCATGGAGCACTCGAAATGTGGCTAGTGAGTCTGAAGAACTGACTTTTGAATTTTGTTGATTTTAATTAATGTAAATTTAAATCTAAAAATTGATATTCTAATCAGGTATTAGAAAATCTTTACATATGTGCTAACTTTGATATTTGTTTACTTGTTCAATTGTAAATTTGATGGTGTCTATAATGGTTAAGTATTATGTGTCAACTTGTTTAGGTTATATTACCCAGTCCATAGAAATGTTTCTAGACATTTAAAGATACTTAAAGTTATTTAGCCAAACAATAATCTAGGGGTTGCCATGACAGTATTTTGTCGATGTAGTCAATATCTAGAATCAGTTGAATCTAGTAAGGATGTGGATGAGTAATGTAGATGGGCTTTATCCAATTAATCTAAAGGCCTAAAGAGCAAAAACTTAAGCATCCCAAAGAAGAAATTCTTCCTCAAGACTGCAGCATCAACTTCTGCCTGAGTTTCCAGGCTGCCAGTCTTTCCTCCAGACTTCAGACTTGCCAACTGCCACAGTCAAATGAGCTGATTTCTTAAAATGCACATATTAATATATACATTGTTTTATATAAAAATATATTATTAAAATAAATATTCTGATAAAGGGCTTGTATCCAAAATATACAAAAAATTCTTAAACCTTAACAGTAAGAAAACAAACAGCATCAATAAAAATGGGAAAAAGATCTAAACAAAGACCTCACCAAAGAAGATATACAGATAACAAAGGAGTATGTGAAAAGCTATTAAATATTTTGTCATTAGGGAATTGCAGATGGAACAACAATAAATAAGATACTTACACACACCTATTAGAAGGACTAAACTCTAAAAAACTGGCAATACCAAATGCTGCTAAGGATATGGAAGAACAGTAATCCTCACTCATTGCTGGTGGGAATGCTAACTGGTACAATCACTTTCAAAGACGGCCAAGCAGTTATTTACAAAGCTAAACATGGTATTACAATACAATCCAGCATTTGTACTCTTAGATGTTGACCTAACTGATTTGAAAACACTTGTCCATACAAAAACCCAAAAGTGACTGTTTATAGCAGCTTTATTCATAATTGCCAAAACTGAATACAACCAAGATGTCCTTTAATAGCTGAATGGATTAACAAATGACGAAACATCCACACAATGTAATATTATTTAGCAACAAAATGTGCAACCAATCCATGTAAATACACAGATGAACGTTAAATGCATATTCATAAGTGAAAGATGCCAGTCTGAAAAGGCTAAATGCTGCCTGATTCCGGCTATATGACATTCTTGAAGAGGCAAAATTATAGAGACAGGAAAATGGATCAGTGGTTTCCAGAGCTTTGGAAGAGCACTAGGGAAATTTTAAATAGGTAAAACTTTGAGAGTTTTAGAATAATGAAACTGTTCTTTTGACACTGTAATGATGGATGCATTATATTACCTATTTGTCAAAATCCATAGACTTTTACAGCATAAACAGTGGACCTTTATTTACGCAAATTTTAAAAAATCAGTTAGAAAGTTAGCAGATTTTATAAAGAAATGCAGACTCTGACAAGAGAATCTAACTGTATCATAAACACATGAAACTTCCTCAGTGAAGTGGGAGGAAGAGTTGCTGACCTCAGCAACCTTAGAAACGAGTGGAGTCTAAAAGATTCAAGGCAAAAAGAACTTCATATAAGTTACCATATTCTAGTTGGTAAAGTTGGCTCTTCCAGGGGTACAGGTTAAATATTCTGATACTGCTACACATGTATACTGGAATTGCGCAATTAAGTATTTAAATAAATGGCGAATAGTAGAAGCCAGGTTTTTCACTATTGAAGTATGAAATAACAGATATGTAAGTAGGGAGGCTGCAATGATCCATTTGATAATGCAATAGAGTTGGAGACAGTATATATGTCTATATACATGGTTTAATATACATACATATATTTCCTTAGATGGTTAGCTGAGAGGGTTAGAAGCAATGGCACCATAGTAGCAATGAGCTCATCTGGTGCCCAGATGCTGGTTTCTAATACCATTCTTCAATAAAATGACCAAGCCTGATTAAATAAATATTGATTATATCACAGGACCAGGACATATACAAGATAAGCCTGGAACAATTTGTAGTGCCAGAAAATAAAGAAGTGTTCAGAAAACAAAAACCCACATTGATGGGAGAGTGTCAAAGGGACAGAGGCACCAACTGAAAGAGGTCTCAATGGTCAAAGCAGGAGCAGTTTGAGCAATAAAATAAATAACTTAGTATTGGATGATAACCCAGAATATAATAAGTATCCATTAATCCATACTGATATACATAAATGATTGAAAAAAACAAATAAATGAAGGAAATGAGATAAATCCTGTTTGTAAAAGAATTCCAGATAAATTATGTGGATATAATGCCCTCAGCAAGGTGAAGCATAAATCTCTGCTCCCTCAGTATGGGTTGCAGAGAGTGACTTCCTTCCATAGAGTACAGTATAGAAACGAGAATAAAAGAATAACTTTATAGTGAAGACCCCTGAAGAACACTCCAGTCAAGTAATCAAGGTCAATATCAACAGTGATAAATCATGTTGATAGTATGTACCCATGATACGCTGTAACGAAAATAGCACCTCAGCTCTGTGTCTTTGTCCAAGAATTTCATAACCACAGACTAAATATGAGAAAAATAGCAGACAAATTCCTATATAGGAAAGTTATAACTCTAAATACCTATATTAAGAAAGAATAAAAAACTGAAATCAATAATCTAATCTTCTACCTTAAGACAATGGAAAAAGAAGAACAAACTGAACCTTAGGTAAGCAGATAGAAGGAAATAATAAATATTAGAGCAAAATTTAATGAAATTAAAAATAGAAAACCATAGAGAAAGCCAATGAAATCAAAAGCTTTTCCTTTGAAAATATTAACACAATTGATAAACATTTATCTAGATTGACCAAGATAAAAGAGACAAAACCCAAATTATTAAATCAGGAGTAGAAAAAAGGGTATTATTATTGACCTAACTGAAATGAAAATGAATATAATCATGGTATTAACGATTACACGTTAATCAGATAACTTAGATGAAATGGACAAATTCCTGGAAAGATACAGACAACCAGATCTGACTAAAGAAGAAACAGGCAATCTGAATCAACATACAAGAGGTGAAACATTTGAGTATGTAATCAAAACACTACTCATTAAAAAACCCAAACCAAAAAAAAAAAAAAAAACGAGAATAATAGGGAACACTTCTGAAATCAATTTAAGAGGCTGGTATGAGCCTAATAACAAACTAGACAGAGAGGTCACAAGAAAAGAAAACCACAGACCAATATCTCTATGAATAAGAATGAACGTATCCTCAAAATATACTAGCAAATCAAATCCAGCAACATATAAAAAGAATTATTATTTCTTTACTAAAGAAATAATACTACTATTTACTACATTTCTATTTCTAATACTACATTTCTATTACTAAATGGGGTTTATTCCAGTAATGCGAGTTTGGTTTAACATCTGAAAATCTTGTAATGTGATACACCATAATAATAGAATAAAAACCAAAAATCATATGATCATCTCTATAGACACAGAGAAAACATTTGACAAAATCCAAATCCTTATACTTCAGTGAAATTTCAAGGGGTACAGTGGTCTGGAGCATGTCAAGATATGCCTTCTGCAGTGGAGGATAAATTGTTACATCTGGCCTCTCCTACAACCAAAAAGAGAGGCAAAACACCTACTGGAATCTTTGTATTTTGGAGTCAATGCTTTGGATTTTGGGTGTGCTACTCTGGCCCATTTACAAATTGACTCAAAAAGCTCTTAATTTTGAGTGGACCCCAGGAAAGGGTCTGCAACAGATACAGACTGCTATACAAGCTGTTCTTCTACTCGGGCCATATGATGAAGCAGACACAAGGATAGAATAGTGTTTTGAAAATGCAGTTACAGCTCCAGCTAGATGACAACATCCTGCAGGACTGGGGCAAGGTTCTATAGCTTTGAGCTTTGTGTGCTTTGAATCAGTGTCCACTATATGGTGCTGCTTCTCCCATAGCCAGGATATAAGTTGTAGAGATGGTGTGGTACCACTCACTATTACCCCTAGTGATCCACCAACAAAATTTTTGCTTCCTTTCTCTGTGACCTTATGCTTTGCCGGTCTGTAGATATTAGTTCCAAAGAGATGAATTCTTCCACCAGGAAACAAAAAAATTATTCCTTTGAACTGGAAGTTAAGTCTGCTACCTAGCCACTTTGGGATCCTCATGTATCTGCATCAATAGGCGGAAAAAGGAGTTACTACAGCTCAGAGTGATTGATTCTGATTACCAAGGGGAAGAGAGCTTCTAGTATACAGTGGAAGTAAGGAAGAGTAGATCTGTAATACAGGAGATTCCTTTGGGAGTTTCTTAGTATTACCATGCTCTGCAAGTAAAGTCAATGAAAAATTACAATGACCCAAATTAGGTAAAACTACTGGTGGCCCCACAACTTCAGGAGTAGAGATTTGGTTCTCTCCAGCAGTTAAAGATCCACACCTATCTAAGCTGCTTTTGCTTGCGGAGAGAAAAGGGAATATTGGATGGGTGGTGTTAAAAGGTAGACATAAATACCAGCTATGACCTATGTGACCAGTTCCATGAACTAGGAATATAAATATTGTGAGTATTTCTTTCTTATTTTGTTATGATTATGTTTCTGTGTATATCTGATGTACATCAAATAGGTTTGTTTTCTTCTCACTCTTATCCCTTTATCAGATAACATAAGATGTATGAATAACAGTTAACTCAACATCACAATATTCAAGTTACAAGATATCAAAGAGAAGAGGGAACATTACCCAAAGACTTTGTATCCTGATCTGGAAAAAGGACTAATACATTTTTAGTTGTATCCAGGATAACTGTAGCATGTTATCTGGAAATATGACTTTGCTATCAACATTATTTAGAGATTAATTATAGTTTGAGGAGATGTGTATATCAAGTTGACAAGGAATGGACTGTGATGATTATTTTAATGTGCCAACTAGGCTAGGACATAGCAGCCAGTTATTTGATCAAACACTAGTTTATGCTTTGCTCTGAAGGTATTTTGTAGATGTGGTTAATCCATAATCAGCAGACTTTCAGGAAAGGCGATTACTCTTTGTAATATAGGTGGACTTCATCCAATCAGTTGAAATGGCTTAAGAGTAAAACTGGAAATTCCTCAAGAAAGAAGAAATTCTTCCTCAAGACTACATTAGCTCTTAATTGAAAATTTCCAGCCTGCTGAACTTTCAAACTTGCCAGGCTCCACAATTACATAAGGCAATTCCTTGAAATAAATCTTTTTATACAAACAAACACATGCATTTTGTTTTCCTACTTGCTCTACATCTCTGGATTAACAGATAACCCTGATTGACTGACAGATTCTTGCCAGTGTAATTAGGCAAGAAAAAGAAATAAAAGACATTCACATTTGAAAGAAAAGTAAAACTATTACTATTTACAGACCATACAATCTTGTGACTAGAAAATTCTAGGGAATCAACTAAAAAAATAAGAACTAATAAATAAATTCAGTAAGTTTGGAGAATATAATGTCAATATGCAAAATTCAATTGTAGAAGTGATGTCAGCAACATAGTGTAGTGAGTTGTTTCCTTTGTCTCTCCCTCTTTGAATTACAACAAAATGGACATTCCTTGACCAATGGAGAATACCCACGAAGCACAACAAGATGCCTGAGAGATCCATTCAGTTATACACCTGAAAGGGTATGGACTAGATATGCAGGAAGCAGTGGAGATAGGTGAACACAATCCTCCCCATCCCTGGCAATAGTGAACCAGTTTGTGAAGGATCACGCTGTGGCCAGCACAACTCTAAGAGGAGGCCAGGAAAGCTCAGCCTGCACAGAAATGCTATCCCAGCTTTTGGCAGTAACCTCCATCCTGTGGCAGACCCACCAGAGGAGAAAATCCCCACTGGCCACAACTTGGCTCCCACAAAGGAGCCCTGCCCACCAAGCACAGTGTGACTGTGAGAGGAGGCAAGAGCCACTCAGCATGCATGCAAACGCATTTGGAGGGGTAACTCGGTGTACAGGAGCACCCACTGTGCCCTGGTGGCCCTGCCAGTGGGAATGCTCCCCACTGAGTGGCCATGGCTCAGCCCACACATAGGTGCCCCACCCACCAAGCACAGTGGCTCTGCCAAACCAGCAAGCATCATGTCTGCCTGCACCTGTGCAACCTGCCTGCTGACACAGAGGGGCAGAGGCCTCACTCCCATCAGAGTGACCAGCCATGAGGCTGTGGCCAGACTGTGCAAATGCAGGGCAGTGGTACACGCACAACTTCTAGCAGACAGGGTAGGATCAGAAACACAGTTCTTGCTTCTCCCCAGTGGTGGCAGTTTCTGTTAATCAAACACCATGAAAATCTACAGTAACACTTCATAACAGAAGGAAAATGACAAGTCTCCAGAAACCAATCCTGAATTCTCAGAAATTTGCAATCTAAATGACAGAGAATTCAAAATAGTTGTTATGACAATACTCAACAAATTATGAGAAAACTCAGAAAGACAGTTCAATGATTTTATCAATAAAATTAATGAGATGAAGGAATATTTCACCAAAGAGATTGAAACTCTTTGAAAAAAACAAACAAATTCTGTATATGAAGAAGACAATTAATGAGATGAAAATGATCTAGAATCCTTAAAAAATAGTGCTGACATTATGGAGGACAGAATTAGTGATTTAGGGGATAAAAATATAGAAATGTTTCAGGTGGAGATGGAGAGAGAACTATGATACTTTTAAAAAGTGAAGAAACTCTTTGAGAAGTATTTGACTCAATTAGGAAAAGCAACATAAAGATTACAGGTATTTCAGAGGGAGAAGAGGAGAAAGGAGTAGTGAGCTTGTTCAAAGAAATAACGGCTGAGAACCTTCCCAAACCTGGGGAAAATACTGGACTTACAAGTATATGAAATAAATAGAAGTTCTAATTACATCAACAAAAAAGACCTTCTCCAAGGCATATAACAGGAAAACTGGCAAAAGTCAATGACACCAAAAAAATTTTAAGGGCAATAAAGCAGAAGAAAATAATCTACAATGTGAACCCTATCAGGCTTTCAGCAGACTTCTTGGCAGAAAAATCAAAAGCCAGGAGAGAATGATATGTTCAAAGTACTGACAGACAAAAAGTTTAACAAAGAGTACTCTATCCAGTGAAACTATCCTTCAGGTATGATGGAGAAATTAAAGCTTTCCCAGATAAACAAAAGCTGAGGGAGTTCATTGCCACTAGACCCATCTTACAAGACATGATGAAGGAAGACTTCATACCTGAAACAAAAAGACAGAGGTCTATAAAGCTTTGGCAAGGAGATAGATAGACAAAAATCAGAAAATTGCAGCTCTCTATGAGAACAGGTTAGCAAACACTTAATTATAAAATAAAAGATAAAGGGAAGGAAAGCATCAAAAATAACTATATACACTTTGATTTAGTCACAAACACAACACAAAACAGAATAATTTGTGACAACAATAACTCAGAAGGGGAAGAGGAAAGACATGGAAACTACTGGCCAATGGAGATAATAAGCTATGAGAAAATGGACTATCTCATCTATGAGATCTTTTACACAAACCTCATGGTAAGCACTAATCAAAATCAGATCAAAACCACAATTCATAAACAAAGGAAAAACTGAGAAAACCATTATAGAAAACCGACAAACTGAAATGACAGTAACAAATACAAGGGAAGAGAAAAAATGGAAATACAGAACAACCAGAAAACAAGAGATAAAATGGAAGTATTAAGCCTTCATATATCAATAATCACTCTAAATATAAATGGATTGAATTCTCCAATATAAAGACACCGAATAGCTGAATGGGTTAAAAAACAAGACACAATAATATGCTGCTTCATGGAAACACATCTCAGCTCTGAAGACAAACACAGGTTTAGAGTGAAGGGATTGAAGATGATACTCTAAGAAATGGCAAACAAAAGAAAGCAGGTATTGCAATACTTATATTAAATAGAGCAGACTTCAAGACAAAAAAGACAATGAGAGACAAAGAGGGACATTCCACCAAGAGGACATAACGCTTGCATGGATCTAACACAGGAGCACCAAACTATAAAAAGCGACTATTAATAGACCTAAAGGAAGAAATTAACAGCAACACAATAATAGTTGGAGACATCAACATCCCACTTACATCAATGTATAGATCATCCAGACAGAAAGTCAACAAGGAAATAATAGATTTAAATGAAACACTTGATCAACTGGACTTAATAGATACACATAGAACATTCTATCCAAAAACAGCAGAATATGCATTCTTCTAAAGTACACCTGGAATGTTCTCAAAGATAAACCACATGATGCAAAACATGGCAAACCTCAATAAATTTAAGAAGATAGAAATCATGTCAAGCATCTTTTCCAAACACAATGTTATGAAACTAGAAATCAACTACAACAAAAAAGCTGGGAAAGTAACACATATGTGGACATTAAACAACATGCTACTGAACAACCTTTGGATCAATGGAGAAATCAAAAAGTACCTGGAGACAAATGAAAATGAAAACACAACATACCAACTCTTGTGGGATGCAGCAAAAGTGGTTCTAAGAGGGAAATTTATAGCAATACAGGCCCAGCTCATCAAACAAGAAAAATCTCAAATAAGCAACCTTAAACTACACCTAACAGAATTAGAAAAGAAGAATAAACAATGCCCAAAGTGAGTAGAAGGAGGGAAATAATAAATATCAGGGCAGAAATAAATGAAATAGAGACTAAAAAAGCAGTAGAAAATATCAATGAAACTAAGAGCTGGTTCTTTAAGAAGATAAACAAAATTGACAAGCTTTTACCCAGACTCACTAAGAAAAAAAGAGAGAAGGCTCAAATAAATAAAATTAGAAATGAAAGAGGAGAAATTACAACAGATAACACAGAAATACAAAGGATTATAAGAGAATAATATAAGAAACTATGTGCCCACAAATTGAAAGCCTAGAAGAAATGGAGAAATTCTTAGACTCATACAACCTCCCAAAACTGAATCAAGAAGAAATAGAGAATCTGAATAGAGTAATAAGTAAAGAGATTGAAACAGTAATCAAAAACCTCCCAAAAAACAAAAGTCCAGGACCAGATGGCTTTGCTAGAGAAATTATACCAAACATTTGATGACAGTATAATACCTATCCTTCTCAAACTATTACAAGAAATTGAAGAAGAAGGAATGCTTCCTAACTTAGTCTAAAAGGCCAACATTACCCTGATGCCAAAACCAGACAAGGGCAACACAAAAAAGGAAAATTACAGGCCAATATCACTGATTGCAAAATCATCAACAAAATATTGGCAAACTAAATACAGCAATACATTAAAAGGATCATACACCATGATCAAGTGGGATTTATACCAGGGACACAGGGGTGGTTCCCCAACCTCAAATCAATCAATTTGATAGACCCATTTAACAAATTGAGAAATAAAAATCACATAATCATCTCAAGAGATGCAGAGAAAGCATTTGACAATATCCAACATTCATTTATGATAAAAACTCTCGATAAAATGGGTATAGAAGGAAAATATCTCAACATAATAAGGGACATATATGACAAACCCACAGCCAACATCATACTTAATGGCGAAAAACTGAAAGCCATCCCTCTGAGAACAAGAATAAGACAAGGGTGCCCACTCTCACCATTCCCATTCAACATAGTACTGGAGGTTTTGGCCAGAACAATTAGGCAAGAAAAAGAAATAAAAGGAATCCAAATTGAAGAGGAAGAAGTGAAACTCTTGCTGTTTGTGGAGGACATGATTTTATATATAGAAAACCCTAAAGAATCCACCAGAAAACTATTAGAAATAATCAATAAGTAGAGCAAAGTTGCAGGGTACAAAATTAACTTATAAAAATCAGTTGTATTTCTATATACTATTAATGAGCTAGCAGAAAGAGAAGTCAAAAATATAATCCATTTGGGGCCGGCCTGGTGGCTCGGTGGTTAAGTTCACATTTTCTGCTTCAGTGGCCCTGGGTTCGCTGGTTCAGATCCAGGGTGCGGACATGGCACTGCTTGGCAAGCCATGCTGTGGCAGGCATCCCAAATATAAAGTAGAGGAAGAGGGGCATGGATGTTAGCTCAGGGCCAGTCTTCCTCAGCAAAAAACAGGAGGATTGGCAGCAGATGTTAGCTCAGGGCTAATCTTCCTCAAAAAACAAAAATATATAATCCCATTTACAATTGCAACAAAAAGAATAAAATATCTAGGAATAAATTTAACCAAAGAGGTGAAAGATGTATACACTGAAAACTATAAGACATTATTGAAAGAAACTGAAGAAGACATAAAGAAATTGAAGGATATTTTATGCTCATGGGTTGGAAGAATAAATATAGCTAAAATGTCCATTTTATGTAAAGCAATCTACAGATCAAATGCAATCCCAATCAGAAGCCCAATGACAATCTCCACGGAAACAGAACAAAGACTCATAAAATTTATATAGAACAATAAAAGACCCCAAATAGCCAAACAGTCCTGAGAAAAAAGAATAAAGCTGGAGGTATCACAATCCCTGACTTCAAAATATACTACAAAGCTATAGTAACCAAAACAGCACAGTATCAGCACAAAAACAGACACACAGATGAATGGAACAGATTGGAAAGCCCAAAAATAAAACTACACATCTATGGACAGCTAATTTTCAACAAAGGAGACAAGAACATACAATGGAGAAAGGAAAATCTCTTCAATAAATATAGTTGGGAAAACTGGACAGCCACGTGGAACAGAATGAAAGTAGACCATTATCTTACACCACACACAAAAATTAACTCAAAATAGATTAAAACCTTGAATGTAAGACCTGAAACTATAATACTCCTAGAAGAAAATATAGGCAGTACATTCTTTGACATCGGTCTTAGCAGCATCTTTTCAAATACCATAGTCTACCCAGGCAAGGGAAACAAATGAAATAATAAACAAATGGGACTACATGAGATTAAAAAGCTTCTGCAAGGCAAAGGAAACCATGAACAAAATGAAAAGGCAACACACCCAGTGGGAGAAAATATTTGCAAATCATATATCTGACAAGGGATTATTTCCAAAATATATAAAGAACTCGTACAACTCAACAGCAATAAAACAAATCACCCAATCGAAAAACCGGCAGAGGACATGAACAGACATTTTTCCAAAAAATATATACAGCTGGCCAACAGGCACATAAAAAGAAGTTCAACATCAGTAATTATTAAGGAGATGCAAATCAAAACTATAATGAGATATCACCTTACACCCCTCAGAATGGCTATAATTAAAAAGACAAAAAATAACAAATGTTGGAAAGGATGTGGAGAAAAGGGAACATTCATACACTGCTGATGTGAATGCAAACTGGTGCAGCCACTAAAGAAAATGGTATGGAGGCTTCTCAAACAATTAAAAATAAAAAACATATGATTCAGCTATCCCACCACTAGGTATTTATCCAAAGAACTTGAAATCAACAAAGATACTTAGGCAACCCTATGATCATTGTAGCATTGTTCAAAAGAGTCAAGAGGTGGAAGTAAGCCAAGTGCCCATCAATTGATGAATGGATAAAGAAGATGTGGTGTATATATACACAATAGCATACTGCTCAGCCATAAAAGAACAAAATCGTCACATTTTCAACAACGTGGATAGAGCTTGAGGGTATTTTGTTGAGCAAAATTAGCCAGACAGAGAAAGACAGACACCACATGGTTCCTCTTATATGTGGAAGATAAACAAACACATGGATAAGTAAAGCAAATTAGTAGTTACCAATTGAAAAGAGGGTGGGAGGTGGGCAAAAGGGGTAAAGGGCCACATATGTATGATGACGGGAAAAAATTAGAATATTGGCAGTGAGCATGATGCAGTCTATAAAGAAATTGTTAAATAATAATATACACCTGAAATTACACAATGTTATAAACCTTTATGACCTCAATAAAATAATTGACAAAAAATCATTTGTATATCTATATAATTGAAATGAATATCCCAAAAAGGAAATTAAGACAAAATTTCTCCTTTTAATAGCATTAACAAGAATAAACTACAGAGAGATAAATTGAACAAAGGAAGTGCAAAACTTATTCTGTGAAAAGTAAAAAACTATGTTGAAAGAAATTAAAGAGATTCAAAATAAATGGAACAACATTCCATGTTCATGGACTACAAGACTGAATATTGTTAACTTGTGATACTTTCAAATTAATCTACAGATTCAATGTGATCCCTAACAGAATCTCAGCTGACTTCTTTGTTTCTGCACTATCATATCAATTTTTCTATATATCTAAATCTCTTCTAAAAAATAAAATCTCTTTAAAAAACTAAATCTTATTTTTTATTTTGTTTTTTAATGTGGCTGATAGAAGTCAAAATTACATATGTGGCTCCCATTACATTTCTATTGGACCTTTCTGCCCCAGAGATGTATAGAGCAAGACGGAAAACCTCAGCATTTGTGGCCTCCTGCCTAGGATATGAACTTGAGGGTCTTGTGGTTCAGGTAATTCCAGGGAATGGATGACTGTCTATACTGAGGGTAACTAACTAACAGGAAAGAATCTGGCAAAATTAAAAAAAAAAGAAAGGGTTTTCCTCTCATTTCCTAAATCTCCCAAAGGTAGGAAGGAAAAACAAACAGGCTAATCATGATAGGTTCTAAAATACAAAAGGATCCATAATTTGGAATTAGAGTTTACTTCAGGAATTTTTATCAGATCACTTCACAGAGTAGAGCCTCTTTTTTTAATAACTGTTTGATTAAAATACCTTGCACAATAATGACCTTTGTCCAAATATTAGACATACTAGAAATTAAAATGATATTTATTTTAGAACTCTCTCTTACTCCTTTCCACAGAAAGAAATCCCTTGAAGTTAAGAACTTTGAATATCATAATTTAGAATTTCTTTTCTGTCAGTAAATTATTAATCAGTCATGACTTACTGTGGGAACATGACAAATATATTTTCTCTGTCATCAAATTTTTTGTTTATACACTGAACAACTTTAAGCAATTTGTCATCTATGGTATCTTCCCTTTAAAGCATTTAATTTCATTATATTTGTGGTCCAAGAACTTTAGAGGCCAAAATATTAATCATAGCACTTTTATTATGTGTATATTTTATTCATCCATTTCACAAACATGCAGTGAGTGAAAATTCATAGTGTTTGGTAAGTGATTTATCGGGTTAATTTTGACAACAAATGAGACTTCTTAATGCTAACTGGTTGTGTGACCCTTGAATTCTGAAACAAATTTTCTCTGACTACTGTAGAGTCTTGCTCCATCTCTCTTCTAAACTCTTGCTGTCCTCTCTACTTGCTCTTTTTAAAAACGTCTTTGTCGTCTATATTGTTGAAACGTTCCCTTCAATATGCATCTATATCTACAAAGTATCATATCTCTTGTCTTTTTTTTCTCAGCCAAGCTTTCTTAAATATTAGAATAAACTTGATTCCGAGGAAATCTCAAAAGCAATTAAATTTGTCTAGCATAAATGATTTTAAATAACTCTTTATTCCTCTCAGTACCCCTGACATGGGTCTAAGTTTCAGACACATATAATAATTATTTACTAAACCTTGACAACCTCAGGCAACTTGAATTCTGTGTGCCGAAGTTTACCCAGTTAGAAAATGGAGGGACTTCAAAAAAGAGTCACTTCACTCAACTTTCAATGCTGCCTCATTAGTAAATGCATCAAATTAAGAATTTATACAGCATCTATTTTTATGATAAATGTTTGAAAAGATGATATATTGTGAAAGTGGGAAGCGTTACATAAGACCAACAGGTCTTTGGAATAATCAAGAAAAGTAGCAGTGTGCTACACTTTCAACCATTTATACGCTCCTTTATCCTCACTTGAAGGTTGCATCATACTCTCAGCACACTACAACAGCAGTAATTATCAGAAGGGAGAAGGGGCAAAAACTGTCAATGTGTCATATACACTCACCAGATGGGTTAAGAGGCGTTCCTGTAGTTTGAAAAAGCTCCACAGGTTATTTTGGTATACACCTAAATAGAAAGTGATTTTATTGAGTATCACTTTTCAGAGTTGACCATAAGAAGTTTCATGAGTTCATATTTTGCTCAGGTCACTCATGTTTCTTGTGAGCCACATCAGATCAATATTACTTAGGATGCCTGCCTGTAAAATAATCCTCTGCTGTCTTCAGTACAAGGCTGTACTGAAGAAGCAAATATATTTATAAATTTACAAAATAAATAACAGGCATAGACAACAAATAGATGAGGACTCTTAGATGCCGCCCAAGATCTGGGACCATTTTCAGTTACACTGTAGAGATGAGTTTGTCTCATATAATGCCTTTTCTCCTCCAAAATTACCCTGACGCATCTTCTCTCCATCAAAATTTACTGTTAGGAAATCATTCTAGCCATGGAGTGTATAGATGGAGATTAAAAGTAGGGAAGCTAATATTTTCTGAGCGCTTATTATGCTCCAGGCACTGGGATACCACTTTTTTCACATACATCATTTTGGCATCCTGACCACATCTCCTAATCTGCCTCTCACAAATGGAAAGAATACAGAATTTCATCATGAGATCACATGCCCTGAGTTTTGGTTTAGAAAGCAATCCAATGAATCTGGGGGATTTAGAATCACAGGAACACAGGATTTTAGAGTTGAAAGGGGCTATGCAGACTTTTCAGTCTCGCTTACCCATTTTATTAAGGATTTGAGATCAGACTTCTCAAAAGAATAATCAAGTTCATCAAGTCATGCAGACAATTAGAGATATTGCCAAAACAAGATTTTTGGCTACTTATCCCAAGTCTCACATCCCTCAATCAGCTGAAACTTTAAAAAATTATATATCATCGTCTGAATTCTTTTTAGGAAACTGTTTATTACATTGCATTTGGAATGTTGTATCATAAGTGAGTGCTTATTGTAAGATGTGTGAACAGTACAGTGTACTGCATTTACTGATTATCTTTTTATTGAGGTATAATTGACATAACACTATACTAGTTTCAGGTGTACAACATAATGATTCGGTATTTGTATAGAGTGAAAAATGATCACCACAACAAGTCCAGTTAACATTTATCACCACACATAGTTAGAAAATTTTTTTCAGACGATGAGAATTTTTAAGATCTGCTCTCCTAGCTACTTTCAGACATGCAATACAGTACCATTAGTTATAGTCGCCATGCTTTACATTGCATCCCCATGACATATTCATCTAATATTGGAAATTTATACCTTTTGACCCCCTTCATCCATTTTGCCTGCTCCCCACCCCCTGTCTCAGGCAACCACTAATCTGTTCTCTATACTCATGAGATTACTTTTTGTTTGTTGGCTTGTGTTAGACTTCACATGTAAATGAAACCATATAGTATTTAACTTTTTCTGTGTGACATTTCACTTGGCATAATGCCCTCAAGATCCATCCATGTTGTCACAAATGGCAAGGTTTCATTGTTTTTGATGGCTGAATAATGTTCCATTTTGTGCCTGTATGAGTGTGTGTGTGTGTGTGTGTGTGTGTGTGTGTGTGTGTGTGTGTACTACATTGTCTACATACATTCACCCTTGATGGATGTGTAGGTTGTTTCCACGTCTCTTCTATTGTAAGTAATACTGCAATGAACATGAGAGTACATATATCTTTTCATGTTAACGTTTTCATTCTATTTGGATAAATACCCAGAAGTGGAATTGCTGGATGGTATGGTAGTTCTATTTTTAATTTTTTGAGGAGCCTCTATGCTGTTTTCCATAGTGTTTGCATCCACTTATATTCCCACCAACAGTGCACAAGGATTCACTTTTCTCCATATCCTCTTCAACACTTCTTATTTCTTTTCTTTTTGATAATAGCCGCTATAAGAGGTGTAAGGTGATATTTCACTGTGGTTTTGAGATGCATTTCCCTAATGATTAGTGACATCGAGCATCTACTGTAGCTGTTGGTCATTTGTATGTCTTCTTTGCAAAAATGCCTATTAAGAACTTCTGCCTATTTTTTAATCAGATTTTTTATTTTGTCACTCGAGTTGTATGAATTCTTATATATTTTAGATATTAACTCCTTATCACATATATGATATGCAAATATTTTATCCTGTTCAGTAGGTTGCCTTTTCATTTTGTTGATAGTTTCCTTGCTGTGCAGGAGCTTTTTAGTTTGATGAAGTCCCACCTGTTTATTTTTGCTTTTGTTGCCTAAAACTTATTTTAGTTTTCCAGAGTCCAAGTTACAGAAAATTACACTATACTACCAGTGAATTTCCTTATTTGACACTTAGGTATGAATTGAAGAGGGATAAAATACATGGCTGGTCTAGCCGTAGTGGTGACAAATAATAGATTAAAGCATAAATATGCTTTATGAATTTTAACTTCAAGTTTAAGTCGAATGTATATTTAAAGATTCACATTTCAGAATATCTATTTTTCATTACACACCACTATGCAAATCAATTATTTTTGGAAATTTTCCATTTAGAAAAAATACATTCAAAATGTGCTCAGCCTTTTGGAAGGATGCTTAACTTTGAACGGTTTTATTTTCTTTAAAGATAATTTGATGCTTTATTTGGTGTTTTGAAAGTTTTATATTTTGTTGATTTTCCAGATAAAACAGTTTCACAATTGACTGAAATGATGAGATCAATTTATCATTTCACAAGGCACTATCTTTTGAGACACTTACTGAGTTAAGTGTCTGAGATCTGAGCTTATCACAGACTCATAGGACTACAGAATTTCAGGGCTGCACACAAGCATCTACATTATTATCCTAATTTACTGAATTTTAAAAAATACAAAAGGAAGACCAAGAAAGTAGAGTTTATCCAGGATTATTTTTAAATTACACAAATATTTATGTGATAATAGACATTCATGTACAACTAATAAGTATTCCTTTATTTTGTATATTTTTTCTTAAATATTTTCCTATTTTCAATTTTTTACTTGCTATTGATGTGTTAGTGAAAATAATTCCCTGTATTCAAAATATATCTTAAACACAGATGGTACTCATTATGATTGATAGCAGTTAATATATCATAAAGGGATTTTCCTTTCAGAAGAAAAACATGTGAGGCAAGTAGTTGTTACCAACAAGAGGACATCTAACACTTCCTTATCTCATGTTTTTGACCTATGTAAAACTTCTGGAAAGGCTGTTTTCATTGAAATAGCAGGTCAGGAAGATTTGTTGAGAAATCGACCAGTAAAGAGTTCATGTGCTGTAGAACAGCTTGGAAGTCCTTTGAATCAATATTTCTTTTATTCCTAGCATGTGAAACAGTCTGATACTATCTGTTGATAATTATTTAGCTCCGTATAAACTTTCAGTTGTTCAGAATAAAAAGCTATACAGCCAGAAAAACATGCCTAAATAAATTTTTATATACTTTAAAGTCACTTACCTTGCTTTCAAAAGGTATAAGATTTACGAGATCTGTGGAGTGTGACAGAAGAGAAAAACTGAAATGCTTTCATTAAGTCCAGCAGAGAAAAGCCTGGCTTTCAGATTGCAGTGTTAACAAAAAGGGAAAGAGAGGCAGCGAAGTAGATGGGATCCAGTACCAAAAAGACAGATGAAGGAAACTTGACTAAGGAGGCCATGTTTGGCAGAACAATATGGCACTTCAGAGCTGTGCTGTTTCCAAGAGGTCATGCTTAATTCTGGCTTGGTTCAGGCAGGCATGGATAACTGAACAAGCCCATTCATATGGCTGAGATATGATGCAGGGAGAACATACATCACAAGCAATGCTTGGAATAAGACAGGAGATAGTGGACCAAGCTGCTTCAAACAGCGCCACTGCTAAAGGAACACAATTTTTGGGAGACTGGCAAAGAAAGTCTGTGTTTCAGGGCTCTGACAAGCTTGCTTTTGTTTGGTGTAGTGCCAGAATTTGAGCATACAAGTGCTGAGTAAAGATAGCAAGAATGAAGTCCAGGGCTACCAATGTAGCAACATGGCAGTGGGAGGGGCAGTGATGAAGGAGAGAAGGAAAAGACAGTGGACTTACATTTAACCAGGACTTTCCTGCCCAATAAGTATGAGGGCTTCAGCAAGACCAATTGCAGAGGCTATCAGCGGCTGTGTATGAGATTACCAATGTGTTGGCTACATTGCTCAGGATACGGGCAGACTGAGCCTTTAGTTGATAAACATTATTAATTTAAACTGAGAAAAGCCAGGGAGTAAGGCATGTTTGGAAACTATATTATGAATTAAAGAAGGCTATCAACAATATCACATGAGTGAGTCACTAATATTAAATATAAATGAAACACTATGGTGATAAGAAAAATATAAATAATAGAACAGTTTTTTCCCAAATAACTGATTTATTTTAAATACATTTTCCCTATTTGTTTCCTTTTTTAAAATTGCAGACTCAAAATATCTCCATTTTTTGTAGGTAAGAAGTACTATCACATTACCCTTGTATAACTTCAAACACAGTTATTGAAAGTAACTCATAATTGCTGCTTATGAGTGTCCCAATATGTTTGCACATGCCTCATCTTATTTCTAAGTGCAATGATTAGAAGAAGTTGAGGCAAGATTGCACAGAGGTTTCAGGCAAATCTTACTGTCCCTGTTCTCAGGTTACTTTGATATTTGAAATGCATCACAGTACAGTCACAGTCCAACAGGGCATATTTCCTCTTCCCCATCAAGTGAATATTATATTAAAACTTTACAATTCAGTTCCTCCTGTTGTGTTTTATTAGGATTCAAGTATATATTTGATCAAGTAATGATTCTAAGAGGTGCCCCTGTATCTGTCAGGGCATAATGTAAGAAACAGTGTAAGAATCCACTTCAGGTATTTCAACCAGGAAGAATTTAATACAGGGAATTTTGTAGTTACAATACTGGTTGAATGGTTGGAGACACAAAACGTAAGAGAACTTCAGGTATGCATCCTCTGTGTTTGCCTCACATCTATGAAACTTATAGGTAAATACATAAAGAGGAAACCAGCTACAAATATTCATATATATGTCATATCTTGCTTGCCAGGCAGCAAAAGTGAAAGAAGTTGGTCTAAGCTAAACTTTCTTTTGAATACCAAGAGAGTGTTCTTCATCTCTAAGATTTAAATAGATAAGAACTCTAGCTTCAAGAGAGAATGACAAAGCTAGATTTTAGCCTTTCAATTACTGTGATAAAAGGGAGAGGAAGTTGGAAAATGGGAAATATATGACAAATTTCAATTGGCATTATGCAGGACTACAAATAAAATTGTTTTCTAGGAGCAACACCCATTATAGCCAGTTCATATTTAAGAGTCAGCTCAATAAACTATAAATGTACCAGTTGTTTAGCAATTACCAGTAGGTATGTCAAGGTTATTTTCAAATTATTAGATGATTCTAGTTGGATGAAAGGATTTCAATTTTAACAGCAAATGAATTACTTCAAATTGTGTTTAGGAATTAAATGTAAATTTTTAAATAATCTGCAATATCACAATAAGGAAACAATCATAAGTTAACTAAAAGGTTCATATGTATATTAATTAATTTGAATGTTCATTTCATAATCTATTAATAGCTCTCTCCTTGTTTAGTTGCTCATTTCTCTTTATCAAGAACTGTTCAAGTATTTTAGCAAAATACAATGAACTGCTCTGTCCCAGTTTTCTCTTTTGCCATTCTGTCCTTGGAATCTGTATTATCCTCCCAAGCTAGTAATTTTCTCCTGAGGCAGTGATATTTAAAAGTTTATTGGTCCCAAGGCCACTCAGATTCCCTATGCACTAATGTCTTTAAACTGTAATGGCTGCTACTTTTTTTTAGTTCCTGCTGCTGTTATTACTGTTGTATCTTTCATCTGTCTCAATCTTCTTGCATTTGTTCGTTCATTCTTTATGTTTCACTGCTAAGCTCAAGACACTTCTCTGTCTAGTTAGGAAAATTGCTCTTATTTAATCATTTATAATTTGCTTTTGTCACATTACACTGTTCTATATTGGAGTTATTTTTTATGGGCCACCCTTTCATAGTCACCATCCAAACCTATATCCATATAAACACCGAGATTTTGGTCAAAATTTGTTGTATTTAGCCAAGATAAAATGTTACATATCTCCTCTACTGAAAATGTGCCACACTGCATGCCTTTCTCAAGGTTGTACACTCTCTTTGATGGATTTCCTCCTCTGAAGTCTAGTTTCAGATAGCTTATTATTCTAAGGGACCAGAACAGTGGTCATGTTTTGTGATAAGATGGAACTACGTTTTCCAGAATCCCCTTCCTTGCATGGTTCTAGGAGAGAATTGACCAAAAGAGAACGGTGCGTGAGATTTGGAAAACAGGAGTGTAGCAGGGGCCATTACTGAAGATTGTCACACACTTATTGGGTCCAACTTCTCTTTGATCTCCTTAGCTCTTCTTTCCAATTGCTGAACTTCTTGACCAACAGAGGCCCCAAGCCCACCACCATATGCTTAGTGTGAACCCTCAGAGATAAAGCTACCCAAAGGCAGCAGCTTACCATATATCTTACCATGAGTTTCTCCTACTCAGGCCCACATTTGGGGGTGGAAGGCTTTTCTTTTCAGGTTGACTGGCTACTGACTTCTTTGCTTCCCTAATTCCCTTTCCAGGCTTTTGTTGTCCAAGCACCATCCACAAATGCAAAAAGTCAAATAAGTATGGTAAAATCCTTATTTCCTAAAACTCATAGTGATTCTGCTTCTTGAATCCTGACTGAAAAACCAGGCCATATAAACATAGCATTAATGCCGTAATATATTTCATTTTCTCCCCAAACCATATACACAGAAACTATCCTAATCAGTTTATTTTATTTATTCTTTTTATTGAAGGATATTTGACATAAAATATTGTTAGCTTCAGGTGTACAATATAGTGATTCTACAATTATATACATTGCAAAACGATCACAATGACGTCTAGTAATTATCTGCCACCATACAAAGATATTACAATACTATTGACTATATTCCCCATGCTGTACATTATATTCTTGTGACTTATTTGATAAGTGACAGTTTGTATCTCTTAATCCTCTTCACCTATTTTGCCATCTCCTCATCTCCCCTCTGGCTACCACCAGTTTGTTCTTTTTATCTATGAGTTTGCTTCTGTTTTGATTTGTTTGTTTTGGTTTGGTTTGGTTTTTAGATTCCACATATAAAGGAAATTATGTGGTATTTGTTTTTCACTGTCTGACTTTTGCACTTAGCGTGATGAACCCTCTAGGTCCATCCATGTTGTTGCAAATTGCAAGATTTTGTTCTTTTTTATGACTGAGTAACATTTGTATACATATACCACATCTTCTTTATCCACTCATCTGTTGATGGACGCTTAGATTGCTTCCATATTTCGGCTATTGTAAATGATGCTACAATGAACATAGGGGTGCATATATCTTTTTGGATTCATGATTTTGTTTTCTTTAAATAAATACCCAGAGATATTGGCCTGTAATTTTCTTCTTTTGTGGTGTCTTTGTCTGGTTTTGGTATCAGAGTAATGCTGGCCTCATAGAATGAATTTCAAAGAATTCCTTCCTCTTCAATTGCTTGGAATAGTTTGAAAAGGGTAGGTATTATCTCTTCTTGAAATGTTTGGTAGAATTCACCTGTGAAGCTGTCTAGTCCTGGACTTTTGTTTGTTGAAAATTTTTTGATTACTGAGATAATTTAATTGCTAGTAGTTGGTCTATTCAGTTTTTTTACTTCTTCCAGACCAGTCTTGAGAAATCGTATATTTCTAGGAATGTATCTATTTCTTCTAAGTTATGCAATTTGTTGGCATATAATATTTCATAGTAATCCCTATGATCATTTGTTTTTCTGTGGTGTCGGTTGTAACTTCTCTTTTATTCTGATTTTATTTATTTGAGCTCTCTCTCTTTTTTTCTAGATAAGTTTGGCAAGAAGTTTATCAATTTTGTTTATCTTTTCAAAGAACTAGCTTAGTTTCCTTGATTTAAAAACAATTTTTTAGTCTCTTATTTATTTCCACTCTGATGTTTATTATTTCCTTCCTTCTACTAACCTTGGGCCTTTTTTCTTCTTTTTTCTAGTTCCTTTAGACATAAGGATAGATTGTTTATTTGAGGTTTTTCTTGTTTCCTGAGGTAGGCCTGGGATTTCTATGAACTTCCCTCTTAGAGCTGCTTTTGCTGGATCCCACAGATTTTTGAAAAGTTGTGTTTTCATTTTCATTTGTCTCAAGGTATTTTTTTATTTTCTCTTATATTTTTTTGTTGACCCATTGGTTGCTTAGTAGCATGTTGTTTAGTTTCCATGTATTTGTGTTTATTCCAGTTTTCTTCTTATAATTGATGTCTAGTTCTATACTATTGTGGTCAGAAAGGATGCTTGGTATTATTTCAATCTTTTTAGATTTATTGTGACTTGTTTTATGGCTTAAAATGCAATCTACCCTGGAGAAGGTTCCACTTACACTTGAAAAGAATGTATCCTTGGAATATTCCATGTGCACTTTGTGTATTCTGATGTTTTGGGGTGCGATGTTCTGTATATATCTATTAAATCATCTGGTCTAATTAGTCATTTAAGGCTAATGTTTCTTTACTGATTTTCCATCTGGATGATCTATCCATTGATGTACAGGAAGTGCTAAAGTCCCCTACTATTACTGAACTACTGTAGATTTCTCTCTTCGTGTCTGTTAATATTTCCTTTTTGTATTTAGGTGCTCCTATGTTGGGTGCACAGATATTTAAAGGTGCTACATCTTCTTGTTGGATTGATCTCTTTATCATTACGTAATGCCCATCTTAGTCTTTTGTTACAGTCTTTGTTCTAAAATATATTTTGTCTGATATAAGTATTGCTACCTCAGGTTTCTTTTTGTTTCTGTTCGCATGAAATATCTTTTTCTATCTCTTCCATCTCTTTAGTCTGTGTGTGTCTTTAGATCTGAAGTGAGTTGCTTGTAGGCAGCATTTGTATAGGTCTTGTTTTTTACTCATTTAGTCATCCTTTGTCTTTTGATTGGAGCATATTTCTACTTACATTTAAAGTAATAACTGAAATTTATGTACTTATTGCCAGTTTATTAATTGTTTTCTGGTTGTTTCTGTAGTTATTTTCTTTCTTTCTTTTTTTCTTGCTCTTTTCCCATGTGACTTGATGGCTTTCTTTAGTGTTATGTTTGTATTCCTTTCTATCAATATTTTGAGTAACTATTATAGGTTTTTGGTTTATGGTTACCCTGAGGTCATATATAAGAACTTACTATATAGAAGTCTATTTAAAGTTGATAGTAGCTTAAGTTTGAGCATATTCTAAAAGCACTACATTTCTACTGCTCCACCAATATTTTATGTTTTTGATGTCACAATTTACATCTTTTTATTATGTGTATCACTTAACTAATTATTGTAGATCTAGATGATTTTCCTACTTTTGTATTTTAATCTTCAAACTAGCTATATAGATGGTTGATCCAATACCGTTTTTTTTCCTTTACCAGTGAGATTTTTTTCTTTCATAGTTTCCTTATTTCTAGTTATGGACTTTTCTTTTCCATTAAAGAAGTCTCTTTAGCATTTCTTGTAAGGCCAGTTTAATACTGATAAACTCCTTTAGCTTTTGCTTGTCTGGGAGACTCTTTATATCTCTTTATCTCTGAATGATAACCTGCTGGATACAGTATTCTTGGTTGTAGGTTTTTTTCTTTAAGCACTTTGAATATATTGTACCACTCCCTTCTGGCCTGTAAATTAGCAGCTGATAGTCTTTTGGGAGTTCCCTTTTATGTAACTAGATGTTTTTCTCTTGCTACTTTTAAGATTATCTCTTTGTCTTTCACTTTTGACATTTTAATTGTAATGTGTCTTTTGTGAGTCTCTTTGGGTTCATCTTCTATGAGAGTTTCTGGGCTTCCTGGACTTGTATGTCTGTTTTCTTTGCCAGCTTGGGGAAGTTGTCATCCATTATTTCTTCAACTAGCTTTTCCATCCCTTTCTCTATACCTTTTCCTTCTGAGATCCCTATAATATGAATGTTAGTAAACTTGATGTTGTGCTAGAAGTCCCTTAAGCTATCTTCATTTTTTTAAATTCTTTTTTGTTTTTGCTGTTCTGATTAAGTGATTTACATTACCTCTTCTTCCAGATAGCTCAACCATTCTCAATATCTAATCTGCTGTTGATTAACTGTGCTGTATTTTCATTTCAGTTATTATATTTTTCAGCTCTGATTGGTCTTTGTATATTTTCTATCTCTTTTTTGAAGTTCTTACTGTGTTCATCCATTCTTCTCCCAAGTTTGCTGAGCATTTTTATGGCTATTACTTTGAACCCTTTATCTGGTAGATGGCTTATTTCTATTTCATTTAATTCTTTTTCTGAGGTTTTGTTTTGTTCTTTTGTTTGGAATGTATTCCTTAGTCTCCTCATTTTGCTTAATTCTCTGTGTTTGTTCTGTGGATTAGGTACACCAGCTACATCTCCTAGTCTTGAAAGGGTGGCCTTATGTAGAAGGTAACTTGTGTGACTTAGTAGTGCAATATCCCCTCATCATCTGAGCCAGGAACTCCAGGTGTGTTCCCCTTATATGCTGCTTCCACCCTCTTGTTGTGCCTGGGACACAATTGCTGCAGGCATATTGATGTGTGGGGCTGGCTCCCAGGGGCAGGAGCTGCTTTGGAGGGAATCTGGTGCCAACCAGGGTCACCTGCTGTGTGGGGCAAGGTGGCTGTTGCATTGGAGAGGCATCAGCTGGCATAGGTTCACAGGAGAATTCTGGAGTGGGTGGGCAGTGCTAGCAAGGTAGATGGAGAATGTCTGAAATGGCATCTACTAGGGTCATGTCAGCTAGGTAGAAGGAGGGTAAAAAAAAATGAGACCCACTGGCACTTCTGTCACTGGAGAAAGTTCCAACAAATCCCTGCCACTCTGGCACATTCTCTAGAAGTAGTAAAGGATTCTTATTCATGTATGACCCAGGCACTTATCAAACTGCTGTCTCTGCTCTGGAACTTGGAGTGGGTGAGTTTCTGCACATGCCATTTAAGAGCAGAGTCTCAGTTTTTTTGTAGCCCTCCAGCTCTCCCAATGTAAGCCCTTCTGGTTTTCAAAGCTGGACATTATGGGAGCTCATCCTCCTGGTGAATGTCCTCAGGCTGGGGAGCTCTATATGGGGCTTGGGCCCATTGCCCTTTCAGGAAGACCTCCGCAATGGTGTGATATTCCTCCTGCTTGTGAGTCACTGGGTAGATCACATCTTTTAAACTCCTACCCATTTGATGTGGCTTTTTCTTTATATCCTCGAGTTGTGGAAAATCCGTTCTTCTAGTCTCAGGTTGTTCTCAGCCATAGTTGTTTTACATGAAGTTATAATTTTTGTTTGTCTACAGGAGCAGGTGAACTAAGGATCTTCCACAATGCCATTTTGATCTTGGAGTATCTTTATCACTTTAAGTTCATGAATATTACAAGCCTCATTCTGATGACCTCACATCTCTATTAATATAAACTTTCCTGTATACACAGATGCTTAAGTCTCAGTGACTTATTTCATCTTTACTTTCAACATTTTACAAAATCAATTCACTCTGATGCCACAATTAAGCATAAGAAAACTTTTGGTAAGACAGGTCACTAGAAATATCAGATCACTTTCTCCGTCATTTCTTTTCTTTCTTTATTTCCTTTGTTATTTTGTTTCTATTCTCTCTCGCTCTTTTTTTTTAACGATTGACATCTGAGCTAACAACTATTGCCAATCTTCTCTCTCTTTTTTTTTCTGCTTTCCCTCTCCAAATCCCCCCAGTACGTAGCTGTATATGTTAGATGTAGGTCCCTCAAGCTGTGGCATGTGGGATGCCAGCCCAGTGAGCCTGATGAGCAGTGCCATGTCCACGCCCAGGTTCTGAACTAGCGAAACGCTGGGCCACAGAAGCGGAGCACGTGAACTTAACCAGTAGGCCACAGGTCTGGCCCCCTCTATTCTCTCTTTTTAATCTATTCCCCTTTCTAACAATTGCAGAATAAAAAGCAATAATTATATACAAAAGTACCTAGAACACAAACTGGTGCACAGTAATCTACTTTAAAAAAAAATTCTAAATATGGATAGATTGAGCTCCCATTGCTGTTGACCAAGCCTCAACATTTTAGTCAATAAAACACTTAATTCTTTCCAGCTGTACTGCCCGAAGTTCTTCCACAGATATGCTTAATGGTATAACAAGAGATCATTATCCATATGATTATTTTAACTTTTTTTCTAACAACATCAAGGTGCTCTGTGCTGCATTTACTAGCTGAAATCAACAACAATTATTCTAAGAATACACTTCATCCCGATATTATGATCTTTCCTGAGAAAGTAGAAGCAGTATATATAGGATATGTTCTGCTCAAGTGTAACATAGAGATCTTTAAGTTTAGTAATAAAGTATATAGCCAAGCTCATACTGGTACTAATTGAATATAAAGCAATCAATCAAGGGGCCTGAGTTATATTTTTATAACAAACTACTCCATCCACCATAAAGATGAAATGTCTGATGGTCGTTTACACTCATTTACTGATACATTGTAAATCTGCCATATTTCATGTGCCTTGGCAAAGCCACTGACAGGAGGTTAAAGAAGATATGTGTTCACCATCTATCTCTATCATGATCTGGGAGGAGCGCTTTGGAAGATTCTTGACCATCGAATCAGATATGTATACAACTTGTCCTTTACATGCTACTTTTTAAAAGAATACATTTACACAAAGGTCAAGATATGTGAGGACAGTGGTTATCTCTTTGAGTCAAATTTCTTGGTTTTCTCTCTAAGTCAGAAGCTGTTCTTACCAAAATGTATGAGGTACAATGTCATTCTTCATTTGGAAATATGGATGTTGCCTAACAGTTGGGACAATTGAGTAACCAATGATTATAAGGTAACCCATCCTTATCTGACATAGAGATAACTAAGATGGCTTAGGGTGGGAGGCACCCATTTTTTAAATCAAAACAAACTAGGAGAGCTATCTTTTCTTGTTTCTCAGCTGATGTTCCTGGAATTCCAGTCTTAAGTTTAATTACCCATATTAGATAATAATTTTCATTTGTGAGATAAAACCCCAAATAAATCTTGCTTGCACAGATAGTGTATATATTGGCTTAGGAAAACTGAAAATCTAGGAGTCTTCTGGCTTCAACTACAACTGAATTTTGGTCAAAATATTGGCATCAAGTCTAGATTTCTCTTTCTGTTTATATATTTGACCAAAAAGAGAGGACTTCTTTCCAAAAGTAGACAAGGAACAAAGAATAATTTCGTACCTTGACCCAATCTCATTGCTATCCCTGAAACAATTAATGACTGTGACCAAGGGTATAGAAAACCTCCTTCTGGATCCCATGTCTACCTCTGGTGAAAGGGAGAGCACCAGCTCACCTGAACATTTCCTGTAAACAATTTAGACTTAGACTTCATATGATTAAATAAATTAAATCATAATTTCTTATAAAACATTTTGCTTTTATCATGAACAGTACAGTATTTAAAATATCTAAAGTACAGGTATTTCAAGGAAGAGATAATAAGGAATGGATATTACAGAAAAAGTAAATAAGATTATAATATAATACAAGTTTAGTGTATAATTAGAATACCACATGGTTTCTGAGAAATATACAGATCAAAGTTTAGATTTGGAAATATATATTTTTCACCTTTGAACCATTTGAAAAGAACGAATCTCTCCACTTCCCTGAAATTGCTATGGAGACAACCTTACCAGATTATTTTTAAATTTCCTTAAAGTTATTTAAATGTTACTTGACCTCATTTATTTTTTTTAGTTTCCTAAGAAATCTAGGCATGTTAACTCTCCAATGCTAAGCATCACTGATCTTCCTGTAACAACTATCATATTTCAACATAAATACCAAAAATGTTAACCTTTAGTTAGAATTGGTAGTTAAAATAACCTTTAGTTAGTCTATTATTCAATAGTTCTCTTGAAACATTAAATGAATAGGACATTATTAGTTTGTTTTCTTTTTCTCAGAAAGGAAGAAAAAATTATTGGAACACTTACAGAATTGAAATCATCTAGCTGTAGTTTAAATATTTGGTTCCAGTTTGACTTTGTACTCCTAGTGTGAAAAAAAATAACTTCCTGATTTGGCTTGGGGAAAAAAAATGGACTTATTACCTGAGTGCTCATTAATTTTTCAGCAAGGGGTTAGGAGAAATCTTGTCCTTATCTCTAGCCTGTGTATTGCAGTAAAAGGAATTGTTCTATGTTAATCTTTCATAGGGCTTCTGTGAATGTGAAGTTAGCTAGGAAGTGATTTACTGTCTATTGACTTCAGATTCTGAATCTTTGTATTTTGTTAATGAAATTGATAAGAAAAATGAGTCTCTCCTGGCTTTTTCTTCCTTTCTTATTTCCTTCCTACTTCACCTTTTCAGAGATTTATCTGTAGGCACGAAGAGGAGTCAGTATATGAAGTGCAGTGGTGCTTATCTTCCTTGGAGGTCACTGCCATGTATGCCTTTCCTTCTGCAACAAGAAAAGAATAGATTGCTCATGGATGCATGATACTGAATGGATGTTGTTGAGGAAGCTACTGCTTTTTCAAAAGCTATGGAAACTATTTGGAGGGAGGTTATAATTATTCCACTTAGACACTACAAACTAAAGTGGTTTAATTTTAATTTTTAATGGCAAAGATACATAAAAAGTCAAATTATAAACGTGCTATTTATTGAAATATTCCAAAGTACCTCTGAATTAGCTAAGTAAAAGAAAAAATCACATTTCTCCTTAAAAATATTTATTTTAATTTAGACCAGGACACTTCCTAGATGAACTAATAGAATACAAGAAAAGTAGAAAGTGATGAAGCTTCTAGAAGTCACCTCAGGATGTTCCTTCTCAGTTCACACCTCCATTATCACTTTCTCGATACATTGATCCCTCATCAATCTGCCAGGTCTAGAATTTCTAGGTTCCTGAATTTTCAAAGTTTTTTGATTGTCTTTTGCATTGTAGAAAATAAACTACACTTTTCTCTCTATAGAAAAGTATTAGGCCTCACACACAATGTCACATTTAATCATTCATTCTCTCTCCTTTGAAATTAAAGACAGAAGAAGAACAGCTGTCAGGTGACAATAGTAGAGTGTAAGCAATTGCCATAGTATTGAGTATCTCTGCTTTCACTACATCCAGTGTTTTATATTTAAAGTACCCTTGAAATATATACTTAAGTTGGAAACAAATATTCTTGATTCTTGGAATGCTTAAGAATATTATGGTACAGCCATAGGCAAGAATCACATTCATTCATGATTATTACAGTTAATAATTTCAAATAACCTTGTACAGATATACTTTTAATAATATGTAAAAATATCCAACATACAAGGTAAACTATATGATATGTATTTGACTTTAAAAAATACATATACTTAGAATAAAGCCTAGGAAGAAACAAAAATAATAATAGATTTTGTATCTAGGTTGCAAAATGAAATTACTTTTAATTTTCCTTTTTGTAAGTTTTACCACAAGTTTTATGTTTTACTAATTTTCTGCAATGGGCAGTCTTGATTTTTATAATGAAATATACTCTAATTTTTAAAGGTTCTTGCTATAGTGTGCAAAACAACAAAATCAATTAACTTGGAATTTCATACACTAAGTGAAATATGCTAGAATTGGAAAAGAAGACATATGATACTCAGATGTAAATAAAGTTACAAAACTGTTTAACTTACAATACACTATGATTTATACTTGGATATACAAGATGAAAATGCTGATTAAGACTTTAATTTATCTAAACAAATTATTAGGGATATTTTAATCCAAATCTCACATAATAAACAAGTATAATGACGTTTATTAACTTGCCCAAAGTCATATTGCTATCTGATGCCATAAGTAGGACTAGAAACTTGTTTTCAGGGCTGCTTGTGCAATTCTCTGTGTAATAAATTCAATTTAATTTGAACAAGAATAAGAAGAGGTAAATTGCAGCCTAGAGAATAATCCTTCATACTAGTGAGTGGTTGAAGCTATATTAATAAGGGTAGTTTTCCTGAAGCTGAATAAAGTGACTAATCATTTAATTCTGAAAATTATATTTTTATAGTTGAGATGTAGTACAATAGTGGAAAGGTAATGGATTTGAAATCAGCTAAACTGTAATGAGAAGCCTGATAATACGATTGAATATCAATGTGACCTTGGGTGACTTACTAAGGGTCTCCGAACTTGACTTTTATCTGAAAGTGAGCATGATAATTCCTCTTACACAAGATAGTTATGAGTATTTTTGTTGTGGTGGTTGTTGAGGAAGATTTGCTCTGAGCTAATATTCACTGCCAATCTTCCTCTTTTTGTATGTAAGCTGCTGCCACAGCATGGCCACTGATAGATGAGTGGTGTATGTCTGCGTCCAGGAACCAAACTCAGGCCACTAAAGTAGAGTGCACAGAACTTAACCACCAGGACACCAAGGCTGGCCTATTATGAGTATTAAATGATGTACAAATGTAGACTGCTTAATATATCCTGGCAGGCCTTCCATGAGTGTCTGATTCCTTCCCACTTCCGTTACATTCCTAAATTTTCAGTGATCCATTCATACGTTTGTTTATTCACATATGTGAGAGAGTTCAACAGATTTTATGGATACAAACACAAGTAAAACACAGCTTCTTTCTTCCCAGATCTAATTCTGTATTTTGATTCTTATTATATGTTGTTTCCAATGAATCAAAATACATAGGGACTCTCTGGGTTTTCTTTTCTTTGCACTGCTGGTGATAGAATTATAAACATGGCCTTTTGTATCAGTTGGAACAACTGTAGAACAGGCAGTATAAATAAACGAATAAAACAGAATCAAATAAGCAGTTAAACGCCATTTGACCATCTTAAAAAGATAAATTTCGGTATTTCCTTTGAAAAATAGATATTTAAAATATTAAATATTGTTTTATATAATTGTGAATTTTAGAAGTGAATGAATTTATGGTGAATTGTAGAATGAAGGAAAGCTGTAATAACATTCTCAATAATTGGAAATACTTTAGAAATAATCAGCATTAAGAAATTTTATAATCAGTGATAGCTGATTTTTTAAAACGTAGTGACCTGGCTATAAAACATTACAAAAGTAATTCTATTCAGTATATAGAGTATCTTACTGCCTCCTTATTTGTCTCTGAATATGTTTCTCCAGAATTCTATTTTCCTTTTCTTATCTGTCCTAATTTATCTAAACCTAAATACCTCCTCATCTCTGTATCTTATTACAAGTCTCTATCCCTATTTGTCTTTCTTTTGATCTGTTTCTCTCAATTTCCTGTTCTCTGTATCTTACTCAATACACAACTGCATCTTTGTCTCTGATTATCTTTCTCACTGTACTTGTCTTTTCTCTGTCCTCTCCCATTTCTTGTCTCTGATTATCTAACAAGTAATGATAACCATGATAAATAATAGCCACCATATACAGGACATCTACTAGGTGAAACACAACTAAGAACATGCATGAAATAGTCTTAATTGTGTATCATTACTTTCCCTGTTTCAGACTTCTGCAACTAAGGCTTAGAGCAGAAAGTCAACCAATTAATTCTACAGAATTAGTTAGCAAGGAAGTGGTGATGTCACAGCTGTCATTTTAGATTGTCTAACATCCCTGTTTAGTTGTGTACTATACTAATAGAAGAATTGTAATTTCACTTGCTATTTTTTCCTGTTCCTCATTCATTTAAAGCCAGTATATGACATTTATTATACTTTCTCTTTTAGAAGTAGTGGCAAAATAGTTTTCAAATAGATTCTCTTAATGGTCATTTGCACTGCAAAAGAACACATCCTGCTAAAAACATAATTTTCATTGTATTCTCCAGCTAACAGGAAATAAAAGGAATATCTAAAAAGAAAGAGAGAGAGACAGACGACGTAAAAAATGGAATCTGAAAAGAAAGAACTCATGGTAACTGAAAAGACAGGAGTAAGCAAATACTAAAAAGGGTCATCATGAGGACAAAAATGCTGGTATCAGTATTTCTACAGTGAGACTAAGTATTTGGCCAGATGTTAAGGCAGGGGAACAGAATCTGAAACCCTCAGGTTAAGCCAGGGGAAAGAGAAGGAGGATGTTGTGGTCCTGGTTTAGGAGTGACTTTTGACTTCTAGGAGAAGTAAATGCAAACCGCTTTAAAAGACTGCAATGGAAAATTAGGGCCTAAATTTCCACTTATAAAACTAACCTATTAAAAGTTCATAAACAAGGAGCATTAAAGAGTCAAGAATAAAGCATCATGTGTGCATCAAGCAATGACTCCAGCCTGAACTGATATTCTTGCATCTATAATTCAATAAATATAATAGTATTTTAATGCACTTACTCTGTTTTAAGTATTGATAAAATAAAGTATTTCATATTCTGGTTTTTTAAAATAAAATCACTTAACACATATTTTCTAAAGCAACTACTCTCAGGTGTGAGACTTGTACCTTCTTCGATGTTAAAAAGTCGTCTTTTTAATCTGAATCTCATTTTGTACACAGTTTTACTTACACTAGCTCTTCCTAATCTAGCTTGCATTATTAGAACGCAAAGCTTTTAGGCATAAGTTGTGTTCTACACTGATGTAAATTGCTTTTAGTCTCCCCTCCTAGCAACTCTGTTTACACACCTTACTTCTGTTAGGAGCTATTAGGGCTAATTAAAGAAACAAATTTAATTTTCCTTTCAAACTCTGAATCAGTAGAAGCTCCAGGTGTTATTATTACTGAATCTCTCTTCTTATTATTGAATAAGAAAGAGAAAAAATTACTCTCATAAGCAACATCTTTAGATGTCAGGATATGATATATTCATGACTAAATTTTACCAATTGGGAGAAGGCCACATGAAGCTTTTTGTTAAAGTGGAATGAAACACTCTATCATTTTTGTTAAAGATTTTTTTTTTCTGTTAAGATTTTAAAAATGATAGATGTGGTTTATAAATTTGCCATAGCTATGGAAATCTGTCTTTAGCATCAAGTGATTTGAAAGAATTTGTAGCTTTTATCATGGATCATTACATTTTGAGCAACATTTTAAAACAGAAAAATAAAGGGACTTTTCAAGCAGTGATTTTAAATTGTTTTCATCACAGAGGCAAACTAAATTTACAGCATGTAGATGAATGGTTTTATGATGATTCTGAATATCTTGCTTTCTTTGCTATCGAATCAAGCCTACATAGACTCAACGGTGAGGAAATAGGAAATTGAACTTCTGTTTCTAGAGTCCAAATGTGAGCATTGAAATGCTGGTAGGAAATTGTCTATAAAGATATGGCAAAACAGGAGATCCGGAAAATCACCTATTTGACAAGGTAACGAACAGGAGTCAAAATCTTCCAGAAGATGATTTTATCCTGAACTTTCGTTATTATTATTATTATTTAATAAGGATTGCATTGAATCTGTAGATCAGTTTAGGGAACTTAGCCTTAACAACAATATTTAGCCTTCTGATTCATGAACCTGTGATAGCTTTGCATTATTTTGATATTTAAAATTTTTTTTTAATTAAAAATTAAAAAAATTCAATCAAGAATGTTTGGTAGTTTTCAATGGACAAGATTTTCACTACTTTTGCTAAACTTACTCCCAAGTAGTATATTATTTTTGATGCTATTGTAAGTGGAATGGTTTTTGTATTTTAAATTGCTAATGTAAAAAAGGCAAATGATTTTTTGTATATTGAACTTATAGTCTGTAAACTTACTGACTTATTATTCCTCATAGTGTTTTTGTGGCTTCTTTAGGATTTTCTGAATGCAAGATCACAGGCATCCCATTATAGGTGATTAGAGAGTGTTTCACTTCTTTCTTCATAATCTGGATATCTTTTCAAATCTTTTCCTGCCTAATTTCCCTGTATAGAATTTCAATACAGTGCTAAATGGAAGAGGCGTGAGTTATCTCTACTTACAGAGTAAACATTCAGTCTTTAACCACTACATTTGATGTGGGCTGTCCATTGTCTGTAGATGACCTTTATTACTTCAGGCAGGATTCTTTGAAAAGACAATAATACTGGGAAAAGTACAAGGCAGCAGAAAAGAGGAAGACAAAATATGAGATCAATTGACTGAAAAGGAAACCACAGGCATGAGTCTACAGGAGCTAAGTAGGGCTTTTGAGGACAGGACATTATGGGCATCACTCATTCTTGGGGGTCACCAGGAGTGGAGCTGAGTTGATGGCATGTCATGACAGCAATTAGATTAAGGAAGTCCCTTTCTATTTCTAGTTTCCTGAGTGTTTATCAGTAAAAGTTTTCGTATTTTGTCAAAGGTTTTTTCTGCATCTGTTGAGGTAATCATGAGTATTTTGTTCTTTATTCTATAATATGGTATATTACATTGATTGATTTTAAGATAAGTCAACCTTACATTTGTAGGATAAATATCACTTGGCCAAGATATATAATACTTTTGATACATCGCTGGATTTTTTTGCTAGTATTTTGCTGAGGATTTTCTGTCTATATTCTTCTTCTTCTTCTTCTTCTTCTTATTTTTGGTGAGGAAGATTGTCCTTGAGCTAACATCTGTGCCAATCCTCCTCCATTTTGCACGTGGGATGCCTGACAGCATGGCTTGATTAGCGGTGTGCGTGTCTGCGCCCAGGATCAGAAGCTGCGAACCCCAGGCCACCAAAGCAGAGTGTGGAAATTTAACCATTACACCACCAGGCAGCCCCTCTGTCTATATTCTTAAAGGATGTTGCTCAGTAGTTTCCTTTTCCTTCAATATCTTTGCCTTGTTTTGGTATCAGGGTAACACTGACTCCATAGAATTAGTCAAAAGATGGTTACTGCTCTTATAATTTTGAAAGAATTTCTAAAGTATTGGTATTAAATATTCTTTCAGTGTTTCGTAGAGCTTACCACTGAAGCCATCTAGACCTCGATTTTTCTTTGTGGGAATTTTCAAAATTATTAATTCAATCTCTTTACATTTTGTGGGTCTATTCAGATTTTCTATTTCTTCTTGATTCAGTTATGGTAGTTTGTGTCTTTCTGGGAATCTTTTCATTTCTTCTCAGTTATGTATAGTTGTTCATAGTATTTCCTTATAAAGTTTTTTACTTTTGTAAGGTCAGTAGAGATGTCCTTGCTTTCATTCCCAATGTTAGTAACTTAATTTTTTCTTTTTTATTGGTCAGTCAAGCTAAAGTTTGTCAATGTTGTTAATCTTTTCAAAGATCTAACTTTTGCATTTATTGATTTTCACTATTTTTTTATTTCTCATTTTATTTATCTGTGCCCTAATCAATTTTACTTCCTTTTTTCTACTTGTTTTGAGTTTAGTTTACTGTCTATTTTATATTTTGTTCAAGTGAAAGATCAGATTATTTTCGTTATAGTTATTCCCTTTTAATTTGGAAATATTCATAGGCATAAATTACACCATAGTATTTATAGCTATAAATTACACTTTAAGGAACACTTTGGATCTATTCCATAATTTTGATATGTGTGTTTTCATTTTCTTTCATGTAAAAGTATTTCTGAATTTTCCTTGTGATTTATTCCATGACTGATTAGTCATTTAGGGTTATTTTTTAATTTCCATATATTCACAGATTTCTCAAATTTCTTTTTGTGTTTGATTTCTAATTTAATTGCATTTGCTTCACACAATGTCAGTCCTTTTAAATTTATTTGGGCTTGTTTTATGGTGTATCCTAGTTAATGTTTCCTCTGCAGTTGAGAAGAAGGTATATTCTGTGGTTGTTGGGTGAAATGCTCTACAGATGTTTCTTTGGTATATTTGGCTTATAGTCTTGGTCAAGTTTCTTATTTTCTTCTTGCTCTTCTACCTATTTTTTCTACCCTTTGTTGAAAGTAGGGTACTGAATCTCCAACTGTTATTGTTAAATTTCTATCTTTTCTATAAATTCTCTCAGTTTTTGCTTTATGCATTTTAGAATTTTGTTATTAGGTGTGTACATGTTTACGATTTCTATATCTCCCTGATGCTTTGATCCTAGTGCAGGTCTCCTGGCAATAAATTCTTCATTTATTTTTTTTAAATTTTATCTTCATTTTTGAAGGATTGCTTCCTGGATATAGAATTCTTTCATGACAGTCTTTTTCTCTCAGCAATTTGAATATGTCATCATACTGCTTTCTGACTTACATGCTTCTTATGAGAAGTCTGCTGTTATTATTATTTAGGATCCTTTATATGTGATGAGTCTGTCCACTCATGTTGCTTTTAAGAGTCTCTCTTTGTTTCTGGCTCTTGACAGCTTGACTATAATGTGTCAAGTCAGGAATATCTTTGAATTCATACTACTTGGAGTCTTTGAATTTCTTGGATGTGCAAGTCATGTTTTTTACCCAATATGAGAGGTTTTTGCCATTGTTTCTTCAAATATACTTTCTGCCTTTTTCTCTCTCTGCTCTTTTTCTGTCAGTCTCATTGTTTGAATGTTGATACATATTACAGCGTCCCCCAGACATCTGAGGCTTTGTCTACTTTTTCTGCACTCTTTTTTCTCTCTAAGGTTGGATAATGTCTACTGACTTATTGTCGAATATACTTATTCTTTCTTAAGCCAACTCAAATATGCCATTGAACTCCTCTTGTGATTATTTTTAATTTCAGTTAATGCATGTCTTAGTCTGTTTGGACTACTATACCAAATTTACCACAGGTTGTGTGGCTTATAAACAAAAAAATTTGTTTCTCACAATTTTAGAAGCTGGGAAGTCCAGGGTCAAGGTGCTAGCAGATTGGTGTCTGGTGAGAGCCTGCTACCTGTAGATGGGCAGCCATCTTCTTGTTGTATCTTCACATGGTGGAAGGGATGAAGGAGCTCTCTGGGGCCTCTTCTTTAAGGGCACTAATCCTGCTCATGAAGGCTCCACCCTCATGACATAATCACTTCCCATAGTCCCTACCTCCAAATATCATCACATTGTGGGAATAGGCATCAATACATGAATTTTGTAGAGACACAAGTATTCAGTCAATGCAATGTACTTCCTAACCCCAGAATTTCTTTTTGGTTCTTTTCTAGAATTTCTCTCTCTTTATTGATATTTTGTATTTGGTGATAGTCAATCCATACTTTCCTTTAATCCTTTAGATGTGATTTTCTTTACCTCTTTGAACATATTTATAATAGTTAAAATCTTCACCTAGTAACTCCAACATCTGTTCTTCCATAGGGAGTTTCTATTGATGGCTTTATTTACTTGAGATAGAGTATAATTTAATGGTTTTTAGCATTTCTTGATTTTTTTTTGTTGAAAACTGGGTGTCTTAGATAATTTGATTGGCAAATGAGGAAATCAGACTCCCATCTTCCCCAGGGTTTCTTGATGCTGGTGATTTTGTTATTGTGTTTTCGCTGTTTAGTGACCTTCCTGAACTGGTTCCATAAAGTCTGTTTTTCGTTGACATTTATGGCTACTGAAGTCTCAGCTCATTTAGCTTATTGGCTAGGTAATGATAGGACAGAGACTTCTTTCAATTCCTTGAATCAGTAAGTCTCCCAGACTTTGTCAAGATGATCTGTTTCTGATTTGGTATCATGTGTTCAAAACTTCTTCAGGCAGTTTGCAACTCTTCTTTAGCTTTCACTTTCTGCTTGCATTAGGACTCAAAGTCAGCCACAAGTGAAGCATTAGTGTGTTCTTTGGGCTTTTCTGACCAGGCACACAGTGTTGCACATGCACATGAATTTTTAGATCCCTAGGAAAATGAGGAGCTTTTTAAAACCACAATGGACATCTATTCTTCATATCTTCCTTATAATATTTTACTTTCCTGTTGTTTGTCCCAACTGGGAGCATTTTCTTAGTCTACTGTGGTGTTAAATAATTGTCACTAAGTTTTTCAACAACCACTTGAGGGAGACAACTTCTTCCATTGAGCAACAACAGAATCAGACAATCAGGCCTGGGAATGGGACTTTTTAAAAAATTTTTATTAAGATTATGGTAGTTTACAACCTTGTGAAATTTCAGTTGTACATTATCGTTTGTCAGTTGTATTGTAGGTGCACTTCTTGACCCTTTGTACCCATCCCCCACACCCCCTTTCCTCTGGTATCCACTAAACTCTTCTCTTTGTCTACATGTTTAAATTCCACGGGTGAGTGGAGTCATACAGAGATTGTCTTTCTCTATTTGGCTTATTTCACTTAATACCCTCAAGATTCATCCATGTTGTTGTGAATGGGGTGGCTTTATCCTTTTTTATGGCTGAGTAGTATTCCATTGTGTGTGTGTGTGTGTGTGTGTGTGTGTGTGTGTGTGTGTGTGTGTATGCCATATCTTCTTTATGAAATTATCAGTTGATGGGCACTTAGGTTGCTTCCATATCTTGGCTATTGTAAATAATGCTGCAATGAACACAGGGGTGCATGGGACTTTTGGAATTGCTGATTTAAGCTCTTTGGATAGATACCCAGTAGTGGGATGGCTGGGTCATATGGTATTTCTATTTTTATTTTTTGAGAAATCTCCATACTGTTTTCCATAGTAGGTGCACCAGTTTTCATTCACACCAGCAGTGTATGAGGGTTCCTTTTTTTCCACAACATCTCCAACATTTGTTACTCTTTGTTTTGGTTATTTTTGCCATTCTAATGTGTGGAAGGTGATATCTTAGTGTAGTTTTGATTTGCATTTCCCTGATGATCAGTGATGATGAGCATCTTTTCATGTGTCTATTGGCCATCCATACAGCTTCTTTGGAGAAATGTCTGTTCCCATCCCCTGGTCATTTTTTGATCAAGTTTTTTGATTTTTTATTCTTGAGTTGTGTGAGTTCTTTATAGAGAATGGAGATTAACCCTTTGTTGGATGTATGACTTGAAAATATTTTGGGAATGGGACTTTTACAATGTGCTTCCATACATGTCAAATAGCGGCAATTCGCTGTGGATGGGGCTTATGGATCAGCTGCACACTAGGCCTGCCCCCTTTAATGGCTACTAGGTTGTTAGTTTTCACAACTTTCATGGTTGTGAAACTGTCATTGGAAAGGCTGCCATGGACTTGGGAAAAGGGGGATGGAAATAGGACAAGCTAAAATGTCAAAAACTTGATGTTCTTACAAAGATTTAGCTGTTCTTATTGAATAAGCACTCCTTAGATTGTTGCAATCTTTGGTTAAATTCAGAGTTCTGAGATGTTGATTTTGATACATTTTCCCAGATTTGTGATAGCTTTTACAGAGATGTATATTTTTGTAGGTCCTTCCTCTGCTGTTCTGGAAGCCCTGCCTTTCTCCTGAATCTTTCTAAATGTATGTAGGCTGATTATTTTCTGTTTGTTGAAAAGTATGCAATTAAATGCTTTAAGACATTCTCTCCATCTTAAAATTTAGATTTTTTTCAAGAAATTTAATGCCTTAATTCTAAGACTAATTCTTCATCAAAATGTACTTTTTATGCAGACAAAATAATACATTTATATGCAATATGAAAGAATCTGTTACTTACCTATGTATGTATTCATCTATGTATTTATTTTACGCAGATATTTATTTACTTATTTATCTATTTATGTTTGGTGAGGAAGATTGACCCTGAGCTAACATGTTGCCAGTCTTCCTCTTTTTGCTTGAGGAAGATTGTTGCTGAGCTGTCATCCATGCCAATCTTCCTCTATTTTGTATGTGGGAGACTGCCACATCATGGCTTGATGAGTGGTGTGTAAGTCTGCACCAAACCCTCAAACCCCGGAGCACCAATGTGGAGTGTGCAAACTTAACCACTATGCCACTAGGCTGGCCCCAGTAGATATTTATTGGGCAACCAAATTATCCTGGACACCTGGCAAAACCATGGTAAATAAACTATGCTGCCAGTGCCCTAATGAATGTTATGTTTTATAATTTCAAGTGGATCATCAATGATATTGAAATATTCTTCCTCTCTTTAATTCGGATTTTTTTCCCATGTTTTAGAAAAGTCCACATATGCCTTCATTTTCACTTTTGATATTAAGTTTAAAATGTAAAAGTTATATATTTTCATGAAAACTAAATATTCAGTACACAGCAAATAGGTACCGTGTAATCTCTGCTGAGGCTATTTTCTACATCACTGTCTCCAAAGTTAAAAAATATATAGTCTCTTTTAAAGAAAATAATCAGATTATTGTGAACTCCCTGTCTTACAAAGATTCTTATTAAAATGAATAAATATAGTAATACTTTATATATAAACCCTTATGCTATGGTTTCTATGCAACTATAAAATCAAAACATATTTATAAATTCAATGCTAATATAACCATAGAAACAATTAAATTTATTTAGCTCATTAATTTAATGTTAATGATATGCTGATTCCTGATGATATGCAAATTTCTGATACAAGCCCAGCTATGATTTTGATACCTACAGCACAAGTGTTTTTTTTTCAATTTTGTCATATCTGTATTTATGAATGATCTGTGATGCTTAAATACTCATGCGTTTTTTAAAAAAATTGAGCTACTGTATACTATGATAATATCATTGAGGCTTTCCTTGACATGAAAACCATTTTTATGTCACATTTCCAATGATCATTTCTCATTCACTATTTTTAAGTTAAGGTAGGACTGCTTGCCACCAAGAGAGTTAACAGCACACCAAACACAGAATCTAAAATTACATGTCAATGCTCAGTTACAAGGTGAATAACCAGTTAATCCAGAATATTATAACAATCTCAAAAAGAAATCATGTTCTTCTGGATGCTATGTAGTACTACAAAGCTTTTAAAAAGAATGAGCTAGATTTTCATCCATGGACATTGAATGAATCAGAAGAAATATTGCTAACTGGAAATCTAATATTGAATAATATCATTTTATTTAATATGTTATATAATGTAATAGACTAAAATATAATATATTAAATATTATACATATATTTTATATAAATACACACATATCTACAAACACATATAAAATATCTGGAAGGATAAACTTCAAAGTGTTGTCTTTTTATTATTTTACTGCTAGTGAATGGGAGTAAGTGAGGGAGCTTAAAATTACTTTTACTTATTATTTTGTACACTTTTATATAAGATTATTATCTGTATATGATAAAAACATCTATGTTACACACAGAAAATATATATTTCAATTCCATGGTACTGGGAAGTTTAGGAAAGATATTAGATACAAGTTTTCTAAATATGAATCAATAAATAAAGTTAACTATCAAGTGGTGGCTAGGTAGTAGACAGTGATAATGAGATTTTATATTAAATGAATCTAAAGTGGAAAAGTACTAAATATCTGAAACTTAATACATGAAGAAAAGCAAGATTTTCTATGTTTTTAAAGTTAAGCCATAAATAAAAACAATTGAAGTTTATTTTAAAATTCAAGTCCTATACCACACTCAGTTACAAAGAAGAGACTCACTGTGAGTGGTTCAGAAATCTGAGCATTTAATAAATTTCAGGTAAGATAAAATTATTCCATACAAATAGATATACTAAGACCCCTCAACTTTTAACACCAGAATAAACTGTTTAATATCTTACATGATAGAAAGAACTAACTGTTTGTTTTACAGCTAGCAGATGAACTCATCTCTGTATTTAGTATTTTTTTTGGCAGGGGCAGATTCGCCCTAAGCTAACATCTGTTGCCAATCTTCCTCCTTTTCTCTTCCATTTCCCCTCCACAAAGCTCCAGTACACAGTTGTGAATAGTTGTAAGTTCTTCTGGTTCTTCTATGTGAGCCACCACCACGGCATGGCTACTGACAGATGAGTGATGTGTTTCCGTGCCCAGGAACTGAACCTGGGCTGCCAAAACACAGTGCACCAAACTTTAACTGCTAGGCTTTCAGGGCTGGCTCAGTATTTTACTTGTTAAACTACTGGTGCATTCTGTTACCAGCTAGATCCCATTGTCCCAGAGAGAAGTCATAAACTTAGCCAACAACTTTTCTTCATAATGTACATACAAGCATTGGATATCTTAGTATAATACAAAATAAGTATGGATAACTGTTCCCTTGTGAGTTTTTTCTCAGCAAAATTCATCCCTGAATTTTTTTTAATTACTCTGGATTTTATCTTGAAAGAATCATTAATGATATTAATATAATAAAGTGAATTTTAAATATATACATACACATACACAGAGCTATATTACTTTTACATTATTTCTACCTAAAAGTTGATATTTAAACCTAATCTTCCTCACAGTTATAACTTTTAAAAAAGAGCCCACTGTTTTCTTTGGTCCTCTAACCACACAGGAAAATCCTGACTTATTTTAATGGTTCAAATTCTTAATGTCAAAGAGAAAGATGTAGAACCCTGGAAGCAAAGTACAAAATGCTAGAATTCTCTATTCCTAGTAGAATTTTGATAGCCACTTCTTTAAAGACAAGGAATGATTTGAATATTCAGAGTCTATTTTACCCTGTCTTTTTGAGTCTTCTTTTAATTTACTTCAACATTCTCTAGCTTCTATGTGCATAAGATATAGTGTACAAGGTTATATTTAATAAATATATAGTAGATATTTACGTGATTTAAAGTATCTCCAAAGGTAAATTACATGAAACACTCAACATTTAGTTTGACATTATACCCTAATTACTTGCCCAATGTTTTATTATGAAAATTTTCATAAATACAGAAAAATTGAAGAATAGTAGAATAAACACTACTATACCATTTACCTAGTTTTACCTATATTTAACTACAAAACACATTTTGACGTATTGGTGTCATATCACTGTATAAATACAGTAGATATTTTTTGTTGTTACTGGACCACTTGAAAGCTGGAACATCATAATATTTCACCACAATTTCTTCAACATGTATTTCTTAAGATTAGGTATATTCTTCTAACCATTCTACCATTCACACAGGCTTCCCAGTCTAAGACAATATCATCATCAACTCATTCTTTAAGATGGTACTAAGAGACAGTGTTCACAGGATTTTTCAGTCCAGAAACAGATACCATGAAAGTATACTACATAATTCAAGACTGACGAAGACAAAAATTAATTACCTAAGACTAAATGGACTATAAGAAATCCTTTAAAATTTTTATTAATAGTGTATGCCAAAAAACATTTATATTTTCTTTATCTATAAGCCCAAATTTATTAGATTATCATGATACAAACAGGAATACAACATTTATTTATGATATCTCTTTTCAACTCACTCTTAGAATTAAACAAAATTATCTTACTAAAATGATTATCAATGTTTATGAGAGAATAAGTTTTCAGAAAAAGCACTTAACACTTTAGGTAAAAATGATGAATATTGATTTTGTTTACAAAATAGCTCAAAACAGTAGCAATAATTTATAAATATTTTCCAAACTACCTTAACCATGTTCTTTTACATTTGATAACCATGTAGTTATTTGCTTAGCTTTGAGAATATATCCCTTTTCTAAAAGGATGTAATTGGATATATAAAATATATAACTAAACTATGTCAGAAATCTCATTAATTAGGTATGATAAATACACTATATGATCTTACTACTCATTTGAAAATAATACCTACAAAATCTTTCCAGGGAACTGGCCTAATATCTACTCTATAATTAACAGAATCATAGGTTTAAGATAGTAAAGAATACCATCTTCTGGCAAGACAGGAATATCAACAATCTTGAGATCTTAGAAAGAGAAAGAAAATACCTTTAAAGTACTAATAAATAAATGACAAGCAATAGGATATTGGAATATATAAGGAAGGCATTTGGTGTAAAACTAATTTATCCTGAAGTTGTTTTTCCAGAAGCACCTGAGGTGGCCACTGAGTATGCATTGTATGTCTGCTTCAGGAATTTACTGTGTCCCAAAGACAAGAACAATGCCCTTAAAGATAAGGATGTAACTTCCCCCACGTCAGCATTTCCTTAAGGATAAGCATCTCTCCCTACACTAAGGATTGATTACTGACCTGCTGTGTTCACCTTCAGACCATCCACCTTGAGACTACTGACCTACTGCATTTGTCAATTTGCAGTGCCAATAAGGCAATTTCGTGACTATTGTAAAAGGAACATCCCAATCATATGTGATACATGCTCTTCGACGGTATATAACCACTCTGTACAACCCCAGTTCTTTGGAGTGCTCCATTCCTTTGTGAAAGGCCTCTCCTGGGCTATATGGTCCGCAATGTACATAATGCACTCACCCCAATTTTGATTTATAGATTGTTTATGGATTATTTACATTGACAGTGTTGTAGGTGAAACATAGAAGAGGAAGACTCAATGATTTTTGGTTTCTTATCTTTCTAGTATAACATGATGACAAAAATGCATAAACACAACAGTAATGCTTGAGCATTGTCAATTTCATGACATAAATTCCTATAGTCCATTGCTATGAACAGCTATAATTTTCATTCAAATGTAATTTATAATTAACACAGAGCATTGTAGAGTTCTGGTATCACATTTAAGATTCTGCCCCTTTTGCCAAAAATAGAAATACTGTTTTCATTAACAATTATTCCTCTTATTTATCAATAAGAGTAAGAAAAACTTTGAAAATATGCACACGGGCATAACTTTAAATGAAATTTCTTGAAATCAGACGAGGAATAATCAATGTGATTGAGATTAAAATAGCCTGTGTTAGGCAAGGGGCTGAGTAGTAACTTAGTTCTCCCAGGATTTTGTAAAGTAAGCTCAAACCAAATTTGCAGCTTTCTTTCAATGTTACATACATAAAAATCTTGCTGAGTGATGAATATCATGGCTCTTTAGGTTTTTGCACCTGCTTTGAAAGGAGAGTAAAGACTCAAATAAAATTATTCTAGACACTTCAAGTTTCTCACCTGTGAAAGACAAACTGGTGCAGTAAGTAAGAGTCCTTGGAGATCACTATAAAAGATTAATTTGCAAGTAAGCTCAAGTGCCTAAGAGAGAACTTTTAAAGTACAGGGAATTTTTTGATATTTGAATTTTTTGTATTACCATAGCAGTTTTGAGAACAAATGATTTTTCTTTCTTAGGTTTGTCATTGGGAATCAACAATTCTGTGAAGATAATTAACATCTTTAAAAAATCTTATATCTTGGGGCCAGCCCTGTGGCATTGTGGTTAATTTCACACCCTCCGCTTCGGCAGCCCAGATTTTATGGGTTGGGATCCTGGGTGTGGACCTACACACTGCGTATCAGACCATGTTGTGTCAGGCATCCTGCATACAAAATAGAGGAAGACAGACATGGATATTAGTTCAGGGACAATCTTCCTCAGCAAAGAGGAGGATTGACAGTAGATGTTAGCTCAGGGCAAATCTTCCTCTCCCCCTATGCAAAAAAAATCTTACATCTCAATAAAAGTTATAGGTCAATTACGAATGAAGATTAAAGAAGAAATTAGAAGCCAGTAAAATAGAAAGAGGTTCATTTGTATGACGTCATTATTTTTAGTGCTTAATAGAACACTGAGCTTCCTGGCAATTTACCATCTATGTCTCCTGATGTCAAATAGCTTATTTTTACTGCATGCAATGTTTTTCACTGTTATCTCCATCTTCAAATATTTGTTATTTTTTCATCTTTCCATTCTCAGCTTTATGCTCTCTGTCAGCCTACTTTTCTCTGACTCTCACAATGAATTCTAATTCCCATTTGTATGCTTTTAAATACCCCTTATTTATTAACTTTAAACTAAATGCATAATTATTTGCTTAAAGTCTGTTTCTACCTCAGGAATACAAGTTCTGTGACGTTATGGACGTTTCTTTTCTACTGCTTTCCTCAAAGAGACAATCATTCCTTTATGAATAGAGAATTCCCAAGAAACCAGACATCAAGGATATGTAGTTATATCATCACACATGGGTCATCCTATTACAAGAGACACCCAGCACAATCACTAGAAATCAAGAAAGTGATACCCCTAATACCCTGTCTTCTTTTATAGTTGGTGATTAAACTTTTTTCACCTCGAGTAAAAATAAAACGTCTTATTTGTCTTTGTGCTTTCAACACATTTCAAAGATGTATGTGTTGAACATAGGAAGTGCTTTATTAATATTAATAAAATTAATGAATAAATAGACTTATGCTAGCCATCTTTCTTATCTAGACCACAGAAATTCCCATCGTTCAGGATAGAGTCAGCCATATACTTCTCATAGATTCTGCTTTATTGATATTGAGGGAAAAGAATAATAAACACGGAATGAACCCTGACCCCTTTCCATGGATATTCTTTTAACTTTATAAGGTACACCTGTAATTGGGTACTTCCTGAAGTTTATATTTGTTATTGAACAGAAATTATACTCCTTATTGGAAATACAGTACTCATTTATTTTAAATCAGCACAATTATAGGAGGTGACTTGCTTGCATAAACCAGTAAAGTTCCTTTGCTATAGATAGGTTGCTATGTTTACAGGAAAACAGATAGGAATGTAATGAATATTTCAAAAGTTATGTTAGTTCAAGAGTAGTTAGAGTTCAAGACAGACGGCACCAGGGGAGCTCACCCGTTCACTTGGTCTTTTGTGGGGTGGCGTAACTTGAGTTGTATTTTAAGGTTTGATCATTAACTTTTTAAGTCTAGTAATTCTCTCTGGACTGTAGACTGAGAATTTATCAGACTCAAGAATATCAAGTATTACTAAGCATACTCTTAGGGAATAATATATAAAATATGATTGTAAGGAATCTGAAAACCTTTATTGCTTCCTGAGTTATGACTCTGTAATAAAAAACGTTGGAATTTATATTATCATGAAGTATATTTGACAAGCACAGAGACAAGCAAAATATTAAGTGACATTAACCAATATGAGCAATGACAGCCTTATAAGGCTCTCTCCAAGAACATGCGACTGGATCATCTAGAGCAGTTGACTATGGAAATTCATCACCCAAAGAGTAGTAGAAATATATCAACAGGTTATTTTTTCTCAAAAATTCAACTTTTTAGGGCCTGTAAATACTTTCTCATTCTTACTAACAGAAGTTTTCTTTTAAAAAGTGTATTCATTGGGAAATAAATGACACTAGCTTCGCACTTTGAGGAGAGTGCAATAAAGAAACTTTTAAAAACTATTTTATTCTTTTTTTATTGAGGCAACATTGGTTTATGATGTTATATAAATTTCAAGTGTGCATAATTATATTTCAATTTCAACGTAGACTATGTCATGTTCATCACCCAAAGACTAATTACCATCCATTACTGTACACATATGCCCAGTCACCCCTTTTGCTTTCCTCCATCCCCCATTCCCCTCTAGTAACCACCAATCTAAGCTCTGTATCTAAGTGTTTGTTTACTATTGTTATTGTTTTTACCTTCCACTTATGAGTGAAATCATGCAGCAACATGGATGGACCCTGAGGGTATAATGCTAAGTGAAATAAGTCAGATGGAGAAAGTATATAAACTTTTTTAAATGGTGCAGGTGGGGATAAGTGAAACCAATACTGAATAGCAAGTGAGCTTAAGCTTGCAACAGGGAACCCACCTCTATGCCTGAAGTTATCAGAACCTGGACAGATTAGTTCTAGCTACCATAAATTAATTTAGCCAATCTGCAGCGACCTTGCAGAGATGGATTCAAGGGAAACAGACCAGGAATGACTCCACTCCCACCTGACGATTTCTTGCTAGTACCTCTTGTTAGTTCAAGTGGATGCCAAGATCAATGAGTTCCTTTGATACATTCCATAAAAATCAGCCTCTCTGGGCACAGAGAGCAGGAAAGCAGAGTGGAGAATGAATTCGGTGAGGCAGAGAAGACATGTATACCCCATACAGACAAAATATATTGACTAAGTAATACGTACTAAAATAATCACGTGAAACAAACTATACTCTAGATGCCTTGATTAGAATAAGATTATTCAAAATCCATTTTAGTCAACAATTTATAGATTATTATTTAGTTTCACTTACTTTACTAGAGAGTTAATCTCATTTACTCTAAGTCAATTTTTCCATATTGCATTATTAGAAGGCAGCCTTTATTTTAAATTATGGGTTCCTTTATGTCATCCCTGTGTACTGATTAAAATTTCCACAGCTTTAGGTTAGAAACTGTTAATACTCACACACACACACACACACACACACAGACACTACACAAACCTGCAGAGTCTACATGTGTTTCATCCCAACGTTTTGACTGGACAAATGCTGCTTTGCTGTGCTTTACCTGTTTTCCTCTATGTGTGACAATCTAATAATTTAATCTGTCAGTCACAAACTGCACACCTGTTAATATATTCTCTCATTGTAGTGGCTGTATTTCAAACAGAGCTGAATTTTGCTTTTCTTCGTATGCTTTTCACTTTGCATTTACAATTGGCTCTGCAGTGGTATTATTTCTGAGGCAAACAAGAGCCTATTGTGAATGTAAAGGCAATATTTTCACTTCCACTATTCCAAACAAAGGATCAAAATCAAGTTTGCCTTTAGCAGGATATGAAGGAAGCATGGCCTTGTGTTTTATGTCCTGAAAGCAGCATCTGCCAGCTCACAAATGCTGTCATTACTGACACAGTAAGTATTACATACCTCCAATGTTATCACGTATTGAGTGATATTTTCCCAAATGAGAATTTCTCTCTAAAATGTCTAAACATCGTTAGAATTAAATATTTGAGGCAACAAAACTTAAATATTCTCCATTGAGCTTTAAAACACACACTTCTTGAATCTAATTAGCTCTGTTACTTCTACTAATGGAAATACAAAAATGTAAAAAAAAAATCTAGAAATTATTGTGTTTTGTTTTGAAATGGAGAAGTGGTGAATAAAAATTATCTACAATCTAAACTAGTTTGAAATTAAACATAGTGAGTTAAACATTTTAACTGCAGTCATGTGAATAAAGTAAGTGGCTCACACAACTTTTCAATTCACCTGATGATTGTTTTCTTATAATTCAGTCATAGTCTAAGACACGTATTTTTCTTTGTTTTTTAATTTTTATTGAGTTAATGATAAGTTACAATCTTGTGAAATTACAGTTGTACATTATTGTTTGTCAGTCTTGTTGTAGGTGCACCCCTTCGCCCTTTGTGCCCACCCCCCCTTTCCCCTTGTAGCCACTAATCTGTTCTCTTTGTCTACAAGTTTAACTTCCTCATATGAGTGGAGTCATACAGAAATTGTCTTTCTCTATCTGGCTTGTTTCACTTAACGTAATTCCCTCAAGTTCCATCCATGTTGTTGTGAATGGGACAATTTTGTTCTTTTTTATGGCTGAGTAGTATTCCATTGTATATATACACCACATCTGCTTTATCCAATCATGTGTTGATGGGCGCTCAGGTTGCTTCCACATCTTGGCTATTGTAAATAATGCTGAAATGAACACTGGGGTGCATAGGACTTTTTGGAAATGCTGACTTCAAGTTCTTTGCATAGATACCCAGTAGTGGGATAGCTGGGTGGTATGGTAGTTCTATTTTTAATTTTTTGAGGAAGCTCCATACTGTTTTCCATAGTGACTGCACCAGTTTGCATTCCCACCAGCACTGTATGAGGGTTCCTTTTTCCGCACAACATCTCCAACAGTTGTTACTATGAGTTTTAGATATTTTTGTTATTCTAATGAGTGTAAGGTGATATCTCAGTGTAGTTTTGATTTGCATTTCCCTGGTGATGATCAGCGATGATGAACATCTTTTTATGTGCCTGTTGGCCATCCATATATCTTCTTTGGAGAAATGTCTGTTCATGTCTCCTGCCCATTTTTTGATCAGGTTGTTTGAATTTTGTTGTTGAGTTGTGTGAGTTCTTTATATATTATGGAGATTAACCCTTTGTCAGATATATGACTTGCAAATATTTTTTACCAATTAGTGGGTTGTTTTTTTGTTTCAATCCTGTTTTCCCTTGCCTTTAAGAAGCTCTTTAGTCTGATGAAGTCCCGTTTGTTAATTATTTCTATTGTTTCCCCTGTCTGAGAAGACATGGTGTCAGAAAAGATCCTTTTAATACTGACGTCAAAGAGTGTACTGCCTATGTTTTCTTCTAGAAGCTTTATGGTTTCAGATCTCACCTTCAGATCTTTGATCCATTTTGAGTTTATTTTGGTGAATGGTGAGAAAGAATGGTTAATTTTCATTCTTTTACATCTGGCTTTCCAGTTTTCCCAGCATCATTTGTTGAAAAGACTTTCTTTTCTCCATTGTAGGCCCTCAGCTCCTTTGTCGAAGATTAGCTGTCCATAGATGTGTTTCTGGGCTTTCAATTCTGTTCCATTGATCTGTGCACCTGTTTTTGTACCAGTACCATGCTGTTTTGATTACTGTAGCTTTGTAGTAAGTTTTGAAGTCAGGGATTGTGATGCCTCCAGTTTAATACTTTTTTCTCAGAATTGATTTAGCAATTCGGGGTCTTTTGTTGCCCCATATGAATTTTAGCATTCTTTGTTCTAATTCTGTAAAGAATGTCATTGGGTTTCTGATTGGGATAGCATTGAATCTGTAGTTTGCTTTAGGAAGAATGGACATCTTAACTATGTTTATTCTTCCAATCCCTGTACATGGGATGTCTTTCCATCTCTTCATGTCATCATTCATTTCTTTCAGAAAAGCCTTGTAATTTTCATTGTATAGGTCTTTCACTTCCTTAGTTAAATTCACCCCATGATATTTTATTCTTTTTGTAGTGATTGTGAATGATATTGTGGATATTGAAGGATATTGTGTTCTTGAGTTCTTTTTCTGGTTAGTTAGTTATTAGAGTATAGAAATGCTACTGATTTATGCAAATTGATTTTATACCCTGCAACTTTGCTGTAGATGTTGATTACTTCTAAAAGTTTTCCAAAGGATTCTTTGGGGTTTTCTATGTATAAGATTATGTCATCTGCAAACAGCAAGAGTTTCACTTCTTCCCTCCTTATTTGGATTCCTTTTATTTCTTTTTCTTGTCTAGTTGCTCTGGCCAGGACCTCCAATACTGTGTTAAATAAGAGGGGTGATAGAGGGCATCCTTGTCTCCCTCCTGTTTTCAGGGGGATGGTGCTCAGTTTTTGCCCATTGAGTATGATGTTGGCTGTGGGTTTGTCATATATGGCCTTTATTATGTTGAGGTAGCTCCCTTCTATCCCCATTTTGTTCAGAGTTTTTATCATAAATGGCTGTCGGATCTTGTCAAATGCTTTCTCTGCATCTATTGAGATGATCACGTGGTTTTTATTCCTCAGTTTGTTAATGTGGTGTATAACGTTGATTGATTTGCATATGTTGAACCATCCCTGTGTCCCTGGTATGAATTCCCCTTAATCATGATGTATGATCCTTTTGATGAATTGCTGAATTCGGGTTGCCAAAATTTTGTTGAGAATTTTTGTATCTATGTTCATTAGCAATATTGGCCTGTAGTTCTCTTTTTTCATGCTGTCCTCATCAGGCTTTGGTATCAGCCTGATGTTGGCCTCGTAGAATATGAGAGGAAGTGTTCCATCCTCCCTGATTTTTTGGAATAGCTTGAAAAGGATAGGTATTAAATCCTCACTGAATGTTTGGTAGAATTCCCCAGGAAAGCCATCTGGTCCTGGGGTTTTATTCTTTGGGATGCTTTTGATTGCTGTTTCAATCTCTTTCCTTGTGATTGGTCTGTTTAAATTGACTGCTTCTTCTTGAGTGAGCTTTGGGAGATTGCAGGAGTCCAAGAATTTATCCATTTCCTCTAGGTTATCTATTTTGTTTGCATAGAGTTTTTCATAGTATTCTCTTATAATCTGTTGTATTTCTGTGGAGTCTGTTGTTAATTCTCTTTCATTTCTGATTTTGTTTAGTTGAGTTTTCTTTCATTTTTTCTTTGTAAGTCTGGCTAGCGGTTTGTCAATTTTATTTATCTTCACAAAGAACCATCTCTTTGTTTCATTGATCCTTTCTACTGCCTTTTTTGTTTCAATAGCATTTATTTCTGCTCTGATTTTTATTATTTCTCTCCTTCTGCTGACTTTGGGCTTTGTTTGTTCTTCTTTCCCTAATTCAGTTAGGTGTAGTCTATTGCTTATTTGAGATTTTTCTTGCTTGTTAAGATGTGTCTGTATTGCAATGAGTTTACCTCTTAATACAGCTTTGGCTGTATCCCATATGAGTTGGTATGGCATGCTATCATTTTCATTTGTTTCCAGGTATTTTTTGATTTCTTCTTTAATTTCTTCAATGATCCATTGCTTGTTCAATAGTGTATGGTTTAGTCTCCACATCCTTGTGTTTTTCTCAGCTTTTTTTCTTGTAATTAATTTCTAGCTTTATAGCATTATGATCAGAGAAGATGCTTGTTATTATTTCAATGTTTTTAAATTTCTAGAGGCTTGCCTTGTTTCCCAAAATATGGTCAAATCTTAAGAATTTTCCATGCACACTTGAGAAGAGTGTGTATTCTGCTGTTTGGGGATGAAGTGTTCTATATATGTCTATTAAGTTCTATTGTTTTAGCATTTCATTTAGCTCCACTGTTTCCTTGTTGATTTTCTGTCTGGATGATCTGTCAATTGATGTGAGTGGGGTATTGAGGTCCCCTACTATTATTATGTCATTTTTAATATCTTCTTTTAGGTTTGTTAATAGCTGCTCTATGAACTTTGGTGCTCCTGCATTGGGTGCATAGATATTTATAAACATTATTACTTCTTGATGAAGTGTCCCTTTGATCATTATATAATGTCCCTCTGTGCCTCTCTTTACCTGCCTTATTTTGAAATCTGTTTGTCTGATATAAGTATTGCAACACCTGCTTTCTTTTGTTTGCTATTAGCTTGGAGTATTGTCTTCCACCCCTTCACTCTGAGTCTGTGTTTGTCCTTGAGGCTGAGGTGTATTTGCTGGAGGCAACAAATTGTTGGATCTTGTTCTTTAATCCATTTTGCCTCTCTGTGTATTTTCATTGGAGAGTTCAATCCATTTACATTGAGGGTGATTATTGATGCATGAGGGCTTAATGCTGTCATTCTGTCACTCGTTATCCAGTTTTCCTGCATTACCTTTGTTTCTCGTACTGTGTGTTTTAGCCTATCCATTGAGTTCTGCAATTTCTTATGCTGGGTTTCTTAGATTTTTCCTAATTTATGTTTTGTGTCTCTGTTCTGTTTTTTAGTTTAGTGGCTACCCTGAAGTTTGTATTCAGAATCTCATATACAATATAGTCCATTTTCTGGTGGTCTCTTACTTACTTGGCCTAAGCTGAGTTAGTCCCTTTCCTCTTCCCCTCTTAGATTATTATTTTCATCTCTTATTCCAACTCGTGCTGTGAGTTTGTGGTTAGAGTGATAAGATCTTCTTTGCTTTGGTGGTTTCCTTCCCTTTATCCTAATGCTATAGTTGAAAATTTGCTATCCTATTCTGATTCTATCCATTTGTCTCCCTACTCTGTGATTTGTGACCCTTTTCTCCCTTTTTTTCTTTTTTCAGGTATGAGAGCCTTCTTGAGGATTTCTTTCTTGTAATGGAGGACTTTTGGTTACAAAGTCCCTTAGCCTTTGTTTGTCTGGAAAAGATTTAATTTCTCCCTCCTATCTGAAGGATATTTTTGCTGGATACACTATTCTTGGCTGAAGATTTTTATCCTTTAAAGTTTTGAATATGTCATTCCATTCTCTCCTAGCTTGTAAGGTTTCTGTGGAGAAATCTTCTGAAAATCTGATAGGGGTTCCTTTGTAGTTTATTTTCTTCAGCCTTGTTGCCCTCAGTATTCTTTCTTTGTCATTCATTTTTGCCATTTTTACTACTATATGCCTTGCAGTAGGTCTTTTTACATTGACAAATCTAGGAGATCTGAAAGCTTCCTCCACACGCATTCCTCCATTATTCCCTAGTTTTGGGAAATTTTCTTCAATTATTTCTTTGAGCACTCCTTCTGTTCCATTTTCCTTTTCCATGCCCTCAGGGATTCTGATAATTCTTAGATTAGATTTCCTCACTGAATCCGCTATTTCTCTGAGATTTTCTTCATTCTTTTTAATTCTTAGTTGTCTTTCTTCCTCTGTCTGGAGCTATTCAGCCTATCTTCAATTATGCTAATTTGCTCCTGTATGGTATCTACACATGCATTCAGGGAATCTGTATTCTGTTTAATCTGATCCATTGTATTTTTCATCTCTAGTATTTCTGATTGGTTCTTCTTTATAGTTTCAATCTCTTTTGTGAAGTAACTCCAGAACTTGTTGACTTGTTTCTCTATATTTCCCTTTACCTCATTGAGGTTTTTGATGATAGCTACTCTGAACTCATTTTCACTTAGTTCACCTATTTCCAAGTCCTCAGGACTTAATTCTGTGTTTTTATTGTTTTCCTTCTGGTCTGGAGCTTTTATACATTGCTGGATGTTAGAGGAGCAGTTTTTGCGCATGATGCTATTATTTGGTTGCAGTTATGGCCTGTCACCACTAGATGGGGGTCGAGATCTGCACATTCTGAGCCCTCTGCCTTCAGCCGTGATGGTGGCATGCAATGCGGGTTGGGGGAGGAGGGGCACTTTCTCTCATGTGCAGATCTGCATTCTGATCAACTCTTGCTCTTTGGTTTCCCGGGGCCCTGGCTTGATGGGGTCCCTGCATGCAAAAGCTTTCCCCGGTTAGCAAGTTTCTGCTGCACGGGCGGTGGGAGTCCTGGACGATCCCGCTGATGCATGACCCCTCCCCCACTCCTTCCCTCACCCGCAGCAGTGATCCCAGTCTCTAGGGGAGGTAGCGAAGTTCTCTCTTACCCTGTTCCAGCTCCTCCGAGGGCAGCTCCAGCCTCTCCACACTCCGTGTTTGGCTGCTGTGGGTTTCTGACGATCTCTGTCTTATTAGAATTATTGTTTTAAATTCAGTTGTTCATTTTTTGGTTGTAGTTTGGAGGGGAGAGAGTCCTGGGTGAGCTCACTCTGCCATGTCGCTGACATTACCCTGAGACATGTATTTTTCTTAATCCCTGCCACGGACAAACCTGTGGTTTGTTTTAAATGCATGTGATTTTCTAGTTTAGTGAATCACATTTATTGACTAAACTTATTTAGTGCTTATAATATTAATTATACTTATATTGACATAATAATAATAGCAGTAATAAACCTTTATAGATAGAAAGTGTAATAAACATTTCCAATAATTATTTGATTTAATTTTCACCAAAATTCTCAATAGAAGTTCAGCAATGGTATTAAAAGGTCAGAAGGAGGAACTGGCCCTGTGGTGGCCGAGTGGTTAAGTTTGCGTGCTCCTGCTATGGTGGCCCAGGGTTTTGCCAGTTTGGATCCTGGGCCCGGACATGGCATCACTCATCAGGCCATGCTGAGGTGGCATCCCACATGCCACAACTAGAAGGACCCACAACTAAAATATCCAACAATGTACTAGGGGGATTTGGGGAGAAGAATCAAAAAAAAGGTCAGAAGGACACTTTAGTAATATACTGAAATACAGAGTGGCCTTGCCACTAACCGCTGAAAAACAAAATCTAAGTAAAGAAGATAAAAACTGCCAGATTCAGAGTCATCATAACAGGCCATTTACTTTTTTAACTGAATAATTTCAGGATAGAAAAGTTTATTAAATGGAGTTTCCAAGAATAAGAGAAATTTTCTTTAGTACACAGTGAGGTTATTTACGACACAAGATAAGTTTGTGAATTCGTGTTAACTTTATTACTTCCTGCCTTCAGGTATCTGCTGATATAGGGCTCCTCATAATTCGTTCTTTCAGCATGCTCACTCACCAACAGACAGCTTCCTGCAAACATGGCATATCCAAGGGATTTCTCATTCATCCTGACTTTCCCAGCTCCACTTTCATGGTAAACCTGTCTAGGAAAGCTCACTTCAGCCTGTGAACTTTGTTCCATTTCTCTAAAAAACGAATGATTATTTTTCTTCCCAGGTGCGCTGTCTCCTTTAGATAATTTTCTGCCAGATATCTCTTAAATCTGAAGCTGCAGAAGTTCTCTTTAGCATGCTTGCAACTCTCCTTCATCTTGTTCTATTAAAGATGGCTTTTGTATATCACTCTCTCACTTCCTTGTGGTAGTTGATGATTTATGGGACCAGGAGCACTCCCTTTCTACTCTACAGTGTAACTATTGTAAATAAGGGGTTTTTTTGTTGTTAGTTTGTACTGAGTCAAAAAAAAAAAAATAGATCAGTGCATTGAGGCTAAACCTAAAAATAAAGAAAAATAAATGTCTGTGCACAATGCGGAAAATATTGTTCATTATATAGTTTTTCTTATAGCACAATCATCTTCAAATATGTAAAGAAGGGATATCTAGTTATAGAAATAGGAGAAAGAGGAGAAGACTCCTTGGGCTGTAGAACAGAGGTAGCCCAGAGGTAATGCACAGTGGGTGGAAGTTAGGTTTAACTATGTTATTTTTATTAATATACACAGTAAAATTTTAATTGTTTGTTGAATAAATAATTATTATTTAGATATTTTTACATGGCACTGGCAAGGTAAAATAGAGGATATAAAAGTGCAAATACATGATCTTTTATCTTTATGAGGTTGCAGTTAGTAGGAGAAACAAGCTAATTTTTGTGAAAGGCATAAATTCCTTGCCATTAAAAAAGGAAAAGGATATATTGTGTTTCACGAATCTTGAGGATGGAGAGAACACTTTATTAAAGAGTTGCTTCTTAAGGATAAGAATTATTCAAAAAAATGAAGAGTGAAAATATTCTAGAAAGAAGGAAGAGCAAAGGTAATGAGAAAATACATGGTGTACAAATAATAAGAAAGTAAATAGATTTGGCTGAAGCATAGAAAATATAAAAAGCACTAGTTGAATAGAAGTTTGGATAGTTCATTAGACATCCTCAGATACCAGGAAATCCTTTTTCCTCAGCCAATGTAAAAAAATGCTATAAAATACAAAGATACTTTTAATTAATGATGTGAGTGAATAACTTTTTCTTTGAACAATTTTGTTTTCAAAATATTTGTGTTTCTTTTTCAAAACTTTTGAAATAAAATAGATCTGCAAATACCTTGAATGTTGTTTTACTATTCACAGAACAATAATTTTCACACAGGTGCAATTTTAGGCATTCTAATTTGCTCTGTTTTCCATGGATCTATGAGAAAAATGCATGTTTTGACCCTCTTGCTAAGTTGCTGCCCACTACTTGAAGATTCATATGAAAATTCTTAGGTTTTTATTCTTTTGGTGCCTTCATTAGGGATTCCCACTAGTAATTAGCAAAATTCAAACCTGCTTCAGAAAGGGTATGTGACGATGAATTTGCAGTTGAATCTAACAAAACTCAAACTTTGGGCCTTTCGCTTACACGAGCTTCTTCCAAAGCCTCAGGAAAGTCTCAGGCTATTATTTTTGTAAAATTTCCCAAAGTAAAATTTTAAATGCAATTGCTAAAGATTACTATCTCTTAATCATTTATCTTATTATTTGTCACCTTTTCTTTCATACTGATGGGCACTCTTGGGGTCACTCTGAGGGAACGTTGAGTTGGGGAATCTTCTACTTTTGGTTCAGTAGAATATATTTCTGGGATTTTCAATGTGTAGCTGGCCATCTCCATTGTAAGAAGTGCCCTCCACTGAGCTGACTCACCCAGTATTGTGACATAGGGCCAAAGAAATTCACCATACAAACACAATCTACAGTACTGGGCTCTGGAATTATGTGGGTAGCGTAGGAGAAAAACAATTAAATATATGGATCCAGAAATGATTTTGTAGAAAATGATTCTAATTATGAGATGTGTAAATTATAAGTATACTATTCATTTTATTGATCCTTAGAATGTATATTCTCTTCTGTCTAACTATACTTGTAATTCACATTTTACTATTGTACAAGATGTTTAGGTAGTGGGTAAACAGATAGACATGATGGAAAATTTTGGCAGTGTTTGAGAGCTGTCTGAAATAGAAATTATCAAAATTCATGGTTTTGTTGTGGCACAAACTGCATTCAATACTTCAAATAGTGAATATGCCTGTATGTGAAGTTGCATGTTATATGCCGTTCAATATATCACACTGCATTTTAGTGTGCTTCGTGTGTTTTCTTGACAAAATTTGGCAATCCCAAAGGAAATGGCATGCAAAATTGCCTCTGGTATGGCAAAATGACCTGAAGAAACAAAGAGTATAGTGACAAAACTCCTCCACATACAAATAAATACGTCAGTGTAGGTAGTATTAGACTAATTTGAATGTGCATTTTTGTAGCTTAATACATAGTGGCAAATTATAACATGCTTTGAACTATTTTTGTATATGCCTTGATTTCAGAATAATTTCCAATATTTTTTCACAATAATTTATCCTACAAACCTTAAAGTATAACTGAAAGGAAGCGTCTTAGTTGAAGACAAAAAATGTTAAAGAAAGGCTGCCAGAATCATTAAAATATCAAACATTTGTCGATTTTGTTTGTACGTTTTCTCAGGCAGTTAACTTGATTCAACTCAAGCAGCAAACTGTCTTGAGAAGAAGCTCAAACCTAAGTTCAGTCCTTTAATCCTTAGCTGCTTAGTGTCTGCCCTGTATATGTGTAGCCCAAGGGTAATCCAGATATTCAGACAGTGTTGGTACACAGATTTGAGGCTCTCCTTTGGCTTTCTCCTTCCTGGGATCTCTCCCTTATCATTCAGCCCTGCAGTTGTCTCAAACTCTGTACCCTTCTTCATGCCTGAAAGACTTCACCTTTTCTTTTGAAAATTTAGCCATCCATGTAGCACTGCTAGCTACCTGCCTCAGGCTAAAAGTCATAAAATCTGGAAAGTCACCCAGAGACATTCCCTTCGTCCAAGTGCCAGCCAGAGCCTGCCTGCTTTTGTTTGCTCTCCTGTACCTTCAGGTAGTTGTTGTAGTATTTAATCTAGAATTTATTTGTTATCTGCAAAAGGTTATTCCTGCAGGAACTTACTAGGCCAAAGTCTAAGTGTAGGTTATTCCCATTCTTTTGATTAAGAGCACAGCAGTTTTCTGATTCCTCAAAGCTAACAGATTATAGAAGATCACATTCTATCCCTCACAGGTTTTCAGTTTAGCTCTTTAGCCTCATCTGACACATTTTCACAATATGATTTATGTCTTGAGGGAAAGACTCATTGCGCTTGTGTAGCCAGCACTTCCTGAGTCCTCTGGCTCCTGGATCACTGGGACTTTTTATGCTAAACACTGTGACAAGGTGGGTGATTTCACTTTCCCTTCTGGTCCAGACGTCTTGCCTCATGTGCCACCCTAGAATTCATAAAATGTATGAGGTACATCTAGCCTATTTTATGGATTGATTAATTTCCAAACTGTGAAGCTAGTCCCGGGTAACTCTGAAGATTTTTACTGCTTTTCTCCTCCTAGTAGAAACTATCCTACTGGACGGATCTAATTATCTTACCACACAGAGAATGGGCAAATTCCCACATAGGAGAAATGTCTGCTGATGATCAAATTACTTAAGAAGAGTTCTTCCTTCTCTGGCATTTTAGTTAATATAGTTTTAGTCCATTTTAGAACTCATTATTTCCAGTCTTCTGATATTTTTAAAAATTGATTCTGCCAACACTCATTCATGAAAGTAACTCTCAGCAAACTAGGAATGAAAGAGAACTTCCTCAACTTGGTAAAGAATATCTACGAGAAAAACTCTACAACTAACACAACTAACATCATCCTTTATGGTGAGAAACTAGATGCTTTCCCCTGAGATCAAAACCAAGAAAACAAGTGCCCCCTCTCCTACTCCTATTCAACACCGTACTGGAAGTCCTAGCTAATGCAATAAGACAAGAAAAATAAATAGAAGGTATAAATATTGGAAAGGAAGAAGTAAAACTGTCTTTGTTCATAGATCATGATTGTCCATATAGAAAATACTAATAAATCCACAAAAATTTCCTGAAAATAAAAATCAATTATAGCAAGGTTGCAAAATGCAAGGTAAATCAACAAATTCAATTGCTTTCCTATATATCAGCTATGAGCAATTGTAATTTGAAATTAAAAATACAACCCATTTACATTAGCATCATAAAAATGAAATATGTAGGTATAAATCTAACAAAATATGTATAACATGTATATGAGAAAAATACAAAGCTCTAATGAAAGGAATCAAAGAAGATACAAATAAATAGAGAGATATTCCATGTTCATGATTAGAAAGACTCAATATTCCTAAGATGCTGGTTCTTTTATAATTTATCTATAAATTCAACACAATCCCAAGGTCCCAGCAAGTTTATGTATATCTACAAACTGATTCTAAAGTTTATAAGGAAATGTGAAAGACCCAGAGTAGTCAGCACAATATTCAAAAAGAAGAAAATCAAATCAATGAACTGATATTACCCAACTTCAGGGCTTACTATAAAGCTATAGTATTCAAGACAGTGTGGTATTTGGGAAAGAATAGACAGATCAATGGAACAGAATAGAGTCCAGAAATAGAACCAGACCAAGATAGTCAACCAATCTTTGACAAAGGAATAAAGACAATCAAATGGAGAAAGTACTGTCTTTTCAACAAATGGTACTGGAATACCTGGACATCTACATGCAAAAACATAAATCTGGATACTGACTTTACACCTTTCATAGAAATTGATTCAAAATAAATCATGGACTAAATGTATAAAACCTCTAGAAGATAACAGAAGGGAAAATCTACGTGAGTTTCTAGATACAACACCAAGAGTGTCATGATGAAAGAAAAAATGATGAGTTGGGCCTTATTAAAATTAAAAAATATATACTCTGTGAAAGACAGTGTTAAGAGAATGAAAAGACAAGTAACAAACTAGGAAAACTATTTGCAATCCCACAACTAGAAGGACCTGCAACTAAGATATACAACTATGTATGGGTGGGGGGGTTGAGGAGATAAAGCAGAAAAAAAAAAAAAAAAAAAGATTGGCAACAGTTGTTAGCTCAGGTGCCAATCTAGGAAAAAAAGCTATTTGCAAAACATATAATAAAGGATTTGTATCCAAAATATGCCAAAAAATCTCTTAAAACTCAACAATAAGAAAACAAGCAACCTATTAAAAAGTTGGCAAAAGATATGGACACACATCTCAGCAAAGAACATACACAGAAGTCAAATAATCATATGAAACTATGTTCAACATCATATATCATTAGGAAATTGCAAATTGAATAAGAGTGAGATATCACTACACGTCTTTTAGAATAGCCAAAACCCAAAATACTCACACATCACATGCTAGTGAAGATGTGTAGCAACAAGAACTCTCATTCGTTGCTAGAAGGAACACAAAAATGACACCACTTTCGAAGACAATTTGGCCATCTCTCACAAAGGTAAACGTTTTCTTACCACAGATCCAACAATAACATTCTTTGGCATTTACCCAAATGAGTTGAAAACTTATGTCCGCACAAAATCTGCACACAAATGTTTATAGCAGCTTTATTCATAATTGCCAAAACTTGGGAGCCATCAAGATGTCCTTCAATAGGTGAATGGATAAACCAAACTATGTATATCCACCTAATGTAATATTATTCAACACTAAAAAAGATAAGCTATCAAGGCATTAGAAGGCATGGAGAAAACTTAAGAGCATATTACTAAGTGAAAGAAGCCCATCTGACAAGGTGACATACTGTATGGTTACTACTGTATGATACACAGGAAAAGACAAACCTATGGCAACACTTAAAAAGGTCAATGGTTGCTTGTGGCAGGGGGAAAGGGTAAAAGGTGAATAGTTGAAGTACGAAGGATTTTTAGGGTAATGAAACTATTCTACATAATACTTCAGTGGTAGATACATGACAGTATTCATTAGGCAAACCCAAGAGTTAATCCTAATGCAAACTATAGATATTAGTTAATAATAATACATCAATATTTGTTCATCAGTTTTAGCAAATGCACCACATCAATTCAAGATGTTAATAGTAGGGGAAACTCTGGGCAGATGGAAGAGTATACAGGGCTTTCTGTACTTCTGTTCAATTTCTCTGTAAACCTAAAACTGCTCTAAGAAACAAAATCTATACATTGATAAAAAGAATATATAAATATAAAAATCAATTTCTATAATTTGTCAAGAATTTTTTCCATTTTCATCAGGAGCCTTTGCCCGTCATAGCCTATTACATCCTACTGCTGAGTGTAATTCTCAAAGAAGGGAGTTTTTAAAGTAAAACTTGAGTAAATTATTCTATGGAAGACTTTCAGGACTCACTCTCTATAAACCAAATGACTCACAGACAAGCACTGTGTAAGGGCTCTTCACAATGTGAGAACAGACATTCAGAGCAACTGATTGTTTCACTGTTAACATTGTTATTGCATGATAGAACCTACAACATGACTTCTGCTAATCTCTGAGTGGAGCACTAGGCCGAATCTAGTCATGTCTTGAATGCTTGAATCTGAATTTGTAGTTACACAATTTACAATACCTAGCATAAGGACAATATTTAACGGTAGTGATTCGTAGTATTTTTAATATAGTTTTTGGAACAGTTTCAGATTTACAGAAAACTTGAGAAGTGTGTATAGAGTTTTCATATATGCTATACAGAATTTCCCCTAACATCAGCATCTTACATTAGTATGTTACATTTGTTATAATCATTTAACCAATATTGATACATCATTAACTAAAGTCCATAGTTTATTGAGATATCCTTAGTTCTCACTTAACGTCCTTTTACTGTTCCAGGATCCTATGCAGGATGCATTGTATTTTGTCATCATATCTTCTTTGGTTCTTCTTGTGTGTGACAGTTTCTCAGATTTCCCTTGTTTTTTTCTGACCTTCCCAGTTTTGAGAAGTACTGTTCAGATGTTTGTGGGACTCATGTCTACTGGAGTTTGTCTGAGGTTTTTTCTCATAACTATACTAAGCGTATGAAGTTTTGTAAGCAAGATCACAGAGGCAAAGTGTCATTTTCACCACATCCTACCAGGAAAACTTATTATCAACATAACATAATTGTTGATGTTGACCTTGATCACCTACCTGAGGTGCTATTTGCTTGGCTTCTCCACTGTAAAGTTGCTTTTCCACTATCCTCACCTTTTTCACACTGTTCTTCTTGGAAGGAAGTCACTGTGTACAGCGTGAGGAGTAGAGAGTTATGATTCACTTTCTTGAGGGTGAGTATCTACATGAGTTATTTTGAATTCTTCTGCATGAGAGATTTGTCTTTCCTCACTCATTTATTCATTTTCCAATCATTTATTTATATTGACATGGACTCATGGATATTTATTTCATAATTTGGGTTATAATCCAATATTACATTACTTAATTTTTGATAAAATTTTTACAGCTTTGACTGAGAGCTCTTTCACTTGGCTTTTGTGCCTCTTTGACACACTCTTATCAATTTGTTTTATTTTTAAGTATTTCCTTACTTTCTGGCACTATCAGATGCTCCAGGATCGTATTGTATATTTGCTGCCCTAATTGTTGACTCAGCCATTTTTCTAAGGAGCTGTGATGCCTTTTACCTGAGAATGGTATTGTAAACCAAGATCTGGCTGCTAGATATGCTTGTTACTACTAGGGTGTCGTTTCTTTTTTAGGACATCTATAGTGTTTTCAAATTAGTAAGAAAAAAGATGTGCTGAGTCATGTTACTATCAAAATGATAATAGAAGGAAGAACCAAGATTTAAACTCTAAAATAAAACAAAATAAGGAGGTATGGAGTAGCCAATTGAAACACAACTTTTATAGAAAGTCGTTTATCTAATGAATGGGTAGTTGGGAAGTTGTTTGATTCATTAGTTAGTTGGTTAGTTGTTTTTGGTTCATCCTGGAAGCAGAAAACTGCAGCAACCCTTAGGTACAGTGTCATAAAGGCAACACTCATTTACAATTAGAGAATCGTTTTTTGCATGTATAGCATCTCCAAGATGATCCATTTTGCCAATAATTCTGCCTCTAGATGCCTAAGAACAGAATTGTATAACTTGGAATTTTAAGAGTCTACCCTATTGTCCTAATCATGGCATTTTAAATGCTGAGCTTTGACCTACCATATCTGCTTTGAAACAAAAATGCCTTTGTTCCATGAGGTATTTAAAGCACAGACAATTAGCACGTGATACACAAATTGATCAGGAATGTATTTAAGAAATGTATTACTAATACATTTATTTACAAAATAAAGCAATGCTGGTTAACATTTTATGAATTATTTACCACAGAAGAGTTAGTTTCCATTCCTAATGAGAACTAATGTTAGAAGTAAACAAAAGAGATATTTTCTAAAGCCACTTTCTATAAAATTTGTTATAAATGAGAAAATTCTGTACCACAATTGCTAAATCTAAAACCCACAAAAATTGACTAATAAAAATAAAAACATACAATTGGAGAAAAAATAAACAGAAAATAAAACTAAAGGTGTCTAAAAGAACATACTCTAAAATTACTACATGCTTAAAACTTAGAAGAATAAACGCTTCTGAAGAAATTTATATCTGTGAAATGTGACTAAGATATAAATAGACCTCTTTGGATTAATGGACCAAAAATAATATCACAGTGGTACACAGAATAATTCATCAAGATTAGCATGAAACAAAATTGCTTACTGAATATTTATTTGAAAGTGAACATGGCAGATAAGTGATTCCAAATAATTTTTGATGAAAATGTGTTTGTATTTTTAAGAAAAACATAATTATTTTGATTTAATGGATTTAGCTGAAAAAGATAAGATTTCACCCAACATTAAAAATGTTTGCATTTGGGCTGGCCCTGTGGCCGAGTGGTTAAGTTCACACGCTCTGCTGCAGGCGACCCAGTGTTTCATTGGTTCGAATCCTGGGTGCAGACACGGCACTGCTCATCAAACCACGCTGAGGCAGTGTCCCACATGCCACAACTAGAAGGACCCACAACAAAAGAATATACAACTACGCATCAGAGGGCTTTGGTGAGAAAAAGGAAAAAAATAAAATCTTTAACAAAAAATGTTTGCATTATTTTGGTAAAATATTAGTGTTCATATGTCTCAATTAAACATTTTTGGGTAAGAAAATAGTAAAGTTATAGCCACTAACCATGAAAACAGCAGATTTTGAAATATCCTGTATTCGGAGATGCATACAACTCAACCAAAAATTCCATTAGAGTTTAGCTCATCTGAACTTCGTTTTTGGCATACCAACATCTAATTTAAAGATGTTGAAATAGGGGAAAAAATGAATTACATTTTCTTAAGGAATTTAATATGAGACATCTATGAGTCAAATTTAGAATATAGGTAAATAAGTATTGTGGGAATCTATCGATTTTTCATGCTCTAAAGAATAAAAGGAAACCACGGAAGGGTACTGGAACAGCTAAGTAACAATGGAATGGTTTCAGAAATGAGTGAATTGAAACCAGCTTTATGAGTTAAACTTGTAGACAAGCCTAGTTTTATCCAACAATTTTACGTGGTATTTTATATTTTTTCCGGAAATCATGATGTTCTTATATATTTTTGTTACGTGAATATGATACTTAGAAACAAATATGGAACCTCTTACATATTGAAAAAGAAATTAAAATAATATGCTTGCATATATTTTTGTGATTTGCTCATTCTTAAGCAGTGAAAAGTCAGAAAAAATAATTTCCCAAGAAATTCACTCTATAACAAATTTCTCTAAGGGGCATCTAAGCCCTTAGTTGCAAATGCCACGGATTCGTGTTTTTATTTAAAGTGATATCATCTGTAATTTCTGTGTGCCCTGCTTCAGTTACTCATTTAACAGAAGGCTTTGTTTTTAGCATATAAAATTATATGTACATGATATGTTACATGATCATTTCTCCTTCATCTTTCCCAAAACTCGAGGTTTTTAAGTAAATATTTATTCATTCTTGTTGTCATCAGTTCAAACATGTTTATTCATCCTCTTCTAATGCTAGCACATTTATATATAAGGCCTATTTAATATTATATATAAGCCTTATTTATACATAAAACCTATGGCTTGGGCTTAATATTAAGCCAAATAAAGAGTAATATTTTCTTAAACTATTTCTAGACAAAGGAGAATTATTTTCAGAGTACTTAGAATAATAATCAACCCCTGTAATAAAGGCAATTATATTTCCTGGAAATTTATTTTTTTGGCCGTGGTTTCATAGAGCCATATGGATAGTTTTATTTTCTCTTTGGCTTCAGCTAAAGTTGTTTCCTTTTTCCCCTTAAGGATGCCTTAGATGTCTTGTTTATAATATTTCAAGCAGCTTCGGGTCCAATGAGCTATTGCAACACTATGGCATTGACAATAACTAAAAGTTTTCTCACCTTGGAATGGCAGGTAAGTGTGAATATATATTCATGATCTAATGAATCTACAATCATGTTTATGTACCAGCTGTTTGCTTTTCCTCAGCTGCTGTGATATATCTGGCTCTGAATTTTTTCTTGCTTTTTATTAACTCTTTTGGAGAAAGAAAAGAAATAAAAAAGCCCACAGGATATGAAAAGTCTTTTGATAAATGCGAAGTTCTGACTTTATAACTTTTCAAACACATACGTATCATAATGAAACTCAATATTCTAAGTATACAAAATACATCAACTACATTTAGTTTAATATTCTAACTTATTTTAGATGGAGATTTAGTAAATATGCAATATATGACTACAAATAAGTAAAACTGATTAACATAAAGTATATTATATTCTTTTTATTTTTTTAATCACACCTCACAATCAAAACCTTCCTAGGTCAAACAGGTTCTGTATTTTCCTTGTTCCATTTTCCACTGAGTCTGCTTTTGATTTTTTATTTCAACGCAACACAGAATTTCATAATGTTGCTAATGTCTTAGATGAATATGCAGAAAAACAAATACATTCGGTGTGTTTAGAGTTTAGATGACAAAGAAAATAAAATGAAGGTGTTAATTTATTAGACCATTTTTCTAAAGATTAGGAAAATTTGTCACTTTTAAACTAAAACTAGTCTGAGACCTATACATCAGTTATTTGCAGCATGTAGATATGTGTAATTTGCTCAGATTCCTACCTAGCCCATGGATTGGGGAAGTGTCAACTACATACCCCGAATTTCAGTAAATTCTTGGAGTCGAACATTTTCACGGCTGCCTCAGCCTCTAAAATATTAATGAGTGAAGAAACCTAGCCACACGAAGAATATTGTAGGTGCAATAGATGTCCCTAATGATTTGGCAGCTGTGGTATAGTGTAAATTGAATGACCATCTCCTTGTTTCTCTGGTCAGCAAAACACTCTTCTCAGTGCAAAAGGAAAAACAAGAAATGGTTTTAAGCTCTTCCTTAATTAATTCATTGATTTAGCAACTGTTTAATGAACACCTGCTAAGGAAGGTATTTTACTAGATCCTGAGAATTCATCGGAGAGAACAGAATAAGCAATTCTCTTTCCTCGTGAGATTATAGTATGCCACATTGTTAAAAACTGTAGCTTAATAACTATTTGCTATGGCATGAGTACATCCTTGAAACACATCTCTACCCAAATGACTTCCTTTACACCAAGAAATGTAATAAGAATCAGGCAATTTTATTTATTTTGTTATAAATACTGTGAAGAGAGAAGAGTTGATGATCTAGATATTTGACAAATTATTCAATGACTTGACTTTCTTCCTATTTAAAACCAATATTACTATATTTCACTTTCTAAGTGTGTGATCTGAATTTCTTGACTGCATGGTTCATTCATATATTTCTAATTTTGAAATCAAGGTACAAATTTTAAAATTGAAGGTGCAATATATAATGAAAATTTAATTGTTAATATTTTTTTCTAACTTAATCTGACTTTGTGTAATCTTCCGATTATCTACTTAGATTTCTAAAAAGAGGTCATTTAAAAATATTTGTAATTTAATTCCTTCTTTTGCTGTAATTTAATACCTTCCTGCAACAAGTTTATGGTATGAAATCTTTTAAATCCTTTTAAGTCTTAAAAAAGCGCTTACTTTATCCATACCATTGATTGATAAATTAGCTATGTGTAACATTTTAAAATATGATAATGGTGATAAAAATCTAACGTTTATTGAACACTTACTATCTTCTAGGCACCGTTCTAATTGCTTTACATGTATTAACTCTTTTAATCTTCAAAACAACCTTAAGAAATTGGTACTATTATTGTCACAATTATAAAAGGTATAAACAGAAAGTTTTAGTAGCTCGGTCAAGTTCACACAGCTAATAAATGCTGTGAGCAAACACTGGAAGTGTTATTCCAGAAACACATTTCCTAAATATTATACACACTGTCTCTACTTTTAGGTGTCTTAGTTCCTACCTGCTGCTCCCCCACCTCAGGCAGAGATGGATAAGGTAAAGCTAAAAAGAGTACCTCACTTGAACAGGCCCTTCCTTAATAATAGCCATACAAATGTGTTTAAAAATCAGGTGCCTTTGGATGATTTGAAAAAGTAAAATATCTATATTCATTTAACACTTGCATGTCTTTCTACTTTATTAATTTTATCTACAATGTTTTAACTTTCATTTTAATTTTAGCAAGAAAATGTGCACTCTCAAGTAAAAATCACAATGAGGAAATCCAGTGCTCTAGGACAAGGAACAAACTCCAAAATGGGAGAAATTAAACCTTTGAATATCAGTAAATAAAATACACCAAACAGAAGTGATGCACCCAGATACGCTACAGATTTTCATTCTATCTTGTAGATAGTAGATAGTTGTAAGAAATTTTATGCATGCCTCTTTTCATGAATACTTCCAAGCCAAAAATGTTCTTTCTCAAGATTTAAAATCCATAATATAGAAGAGGGCTAAAAGGCAAGCTACCCATTGTTGCTGTTGGGGTGATACTGTTAATAATTTTTATAATATTTTCCCTTATTTTGTTTTTATTGGAATCTTATCTCTCTTTTCTCTGTTGATGTTTTTAAAATCTTCTATTAGTCTTTGCCATTTTACATATTTTTGCAGTCTGTGTGGGTGTACTTTAGTTTTATATCTTGTTTGGGATATGTTCTGCTTCCTTTGGGTTCATATTTTTCACCAGTTTTCAATCATTACCTCTTTAAATATTAAATAACACACAATTTGTTTTTCAATTTCTTTTCCTAGAAGTCTTTCAACATTCCTCACATCATAATCTTAACCAGTGGTTAACTTTGAAAAATAGGTAACATGAAGAAATATTAATATTTAATATTGGCTAATAAACATTATAAACATTACCCAAACGTAAGAAAAGAGAAAATAAAGTGGAAAAGAAAATAACAGAACATATTGCTGCTGATCAATCTCAAGTGGTCTAACATACATGTATCTGAAATTTCAGAAGGAATAGAAGAATAATGGGGCAGGAGAATATCTGAAGAAACAGTGATAGAGATTCTTACAAAAATTGTGAAAGATAGCTGACTGTATTTCCAAGAAGCTCAGAGAACATCAAGCAGATTATTAAATTAAAAAAAAAAAAGCAAGGGAAAAAATTAAAATCTCCTAGAAACATCACATTCAACACCAAAAAATAAAGAAAAAATAGAGAGCTTGAAAACATCTCGAAGGGAGCCAGAGGAAAAAGACACTTTCTATATGGAGTAAGAGAGAGGAGAATTACAGCACTCTTTTTTTTTTTTAAAGCTATGTAAATGAGCAGAGAACTGAAAGTGAAACACTTAGTATTGAAAGAAAAAGATAAAATCTATCAACCTAAATTCTTTATTCAAATTTTTATTTTTCATTCTCTTTCTATCTTTCAAAATAGAAGGAGAAAAACAAGCTTTTTCAGGTGAAGGAAAACAGGAAGAATTCATTGCTAGCAGACCTGCACCGTACTACAAGAAAATTAAGAAAGTTCTTCAGGCAGAGGGGTACGATCAACTTATATTAATATGATAATATGATAGACAGAAACTTCATCTACACAAGCAATGGAGAGCACTGGAAATGGCAAAAGTCAAAGTAGGAATACATTTATTTTTTTTAATTTTTAATATTTTTAAATATTTTTAATATTTCTGAAAGTTAATTGACTGCTAAACTTAAAACAGTAGTAATGCATTGGTGTTGACAGCATCTGTAAAATGTATATCAGTAACACCAGAAAGGATGAGAGGCAGAAATTGTGTTTGCTATTGTAAGGTTCTTACACTATTTGTGAAGAGCTATAATATTATTATTATTTTTTTTTTCTGAGAAAGATTAGCCCTGAGCTAACATCTGCTGCCAATCCTCCTCTTTTTGCTGAGGAAGACTGACCCTGAGCTAACATCCATGCCCATCTTCCTCCATTTTATACATGTGATGCCTGCCATAGCATGGCTTGACAAGTGGTGTATAGGTCCTCACCTGGGATCTGAACTGGGGAACCCTGGGCCACTAAAGCAAAACGTGAGAACTTAACCACTGTGCCACTGAATCGGCCCTGCTATGGTATTATTTTAAGGTAGACTGATTAATTAAGGATATATATTGTATGTCCTATGGTTAACATCTTAAGTTTTTTAAAGTTGTATAATATGCCAATAGTGGAAAAGAAATCTGATCATAAAAATACTTCATAAACCAAAACATATCACTTTCTTACATGAGACAAATGATACTAGCAGTATCTGTGATTTCTGTTCATATCTCTGCTAAATCAAAAGGCTTAAGGAATATACTTTTTAAAGGTAAATGTACTATCGCTACATTGGGTCATTAAAAAGTATCCTTAAAATGTTTGATTTTTTTTTTAAGAGTAAAGAAACTAAGTAAGCAGACCATGGTGTCCCCAGAGCTTGCCATACTTAGTTTTCGCTTAGGCATCCCAGCACACATACCAGTACATCTCTCTGGTCACCTTCTTCAGTGTATTTCCTTGGCACTGACTGATGATAAATTGCTATCATTCTTCCTTTTGTTATTTATAAATGGGATTAGATTGAGCTATTTCTCCCAGTGGAAACTCTAATTGCAATGCAGTTTTCTATTCTCCCAGAAATGACCTGAAGGATCTGGTTTTTGCCTTAATTGACAACTTCAGGCAGGCTGCCTTTATCACGCAGTTATTGAAGCTGTGCGCTCAGACAGCTATGGCTGTTAGATCACAACACACACAAAACAGTCATCTGCCATTTATCATGAAGTAAATCTCATTCAGCACACACAAAAGGCACTTACATAATAATACCATTTTCTCTTATTTTATTCATTCTGCAAATGTAATGAATTCACCACTGTGTAATATCTGGAAAATACTGATTATTTTGATTTTTTTAAAAATAAGTGAAATACAAACTAAGAATATAATATTAAATTCTATTATGCTAGAGTTTTCTTTTATCTTCTGTAAAATGAGATCAGACCTGGCCTGATTATTTATTCTAATCAATTGGATTTTTATGCCAACATATATTTCAAAGATGTCTGAAGTAGGTGAAATACAATGGAGAAGGGGAGGAATTCATTTAAGGGGAGAATAGGTCGAAATAATTTGGAGGCTAGAGTAGTAAAGGTAGAACAAACCTATAGAAACTAAGGAGATGAAATGGCATGCCTGAATAATTTAACCAAATACATTTTAGATTGCTTTCAAATGAATATTTCCTACATTTCATCATGAAGTGAAACATTTAAGAAGTTTACCGTGTTTTTAAAAAATATTACAACCATTCAAGGCACTTTCCTTTAGTTACGCTATACTCTAGACCTGTAGCAATCTAGTGATTATACATATATGTAAAATAATACATATTACATATATAATAGACACACATATGCAGGTATGTGTATATATACACATGCCATATAATTTATTTATTACATATGAATAATATGTATGTAATTATATATACAAATTATACATATGCCAAATTATGGACATTTTTAGCATTTATTATGATATAAATCAAGTGTTTTTGTTTTTGTTTTTTTTTTTACAAAAAACCTGTGGAGTATTTCTGCTTGTCTCATCTCCTTCACTACTGCCCAGAGCTCTGCTTTCTCTATATGTTTACCATGGATAACCTCATCTGGACAATGTTTTGAATCACGCATATAAACTAAAACTCCAAATCTGTGTCTGATTCTATCCTTTGAGCCAAAATTCACCTGTATCTCCACTGAGATGTCTCGGTAAAAGCTAAAATAAGTATGTTTAAATCTGAAGATGATCCTTCTCCCAAAACATCCATTTTCCCTGCATTTGCCATGTTTATGAATTGCCCTGTTTCTGCACCAGCCAAGCCAGAGCCTCAGAAACTTCAGTCCCTCCTTCTGTCACCCATCTGATCCTCCAGCAGAGACTGTGAATTCTGCTCTTTGTTGAATTTTCATTCCTCATCTTCTCTTCTTTACCATTGCCCCTAGGTCTGTTATTCTCCTCACTATTTCTGCCTAAATATCTAGATTTCATTCTCAATTGCACTTCTTGATTTTATCCTCATAAACTTTCTACCATCCTCCAGACACGACCAAAATAATTTCTCTAAAATGCAAATATGTTTTAATATTTCAATAGCCATACACGGTCATAATTTTTAAATGTTTAGCTTAGAACAAAAAACCTTTGACAATTTGGCTGCTGTCTTCTCCCCATACCTCATTTCCCATCATCAATCCTTACCTCTACCTCTTTTCTCTGTATTTATCCCAGAAGAATGTCCCATGTCATTTTATGCCTCCCTGAGATTACAGACATATGTTCTTTCCCGTACCTGGAACACATGCCTCCGCTACTTCATCCAACTGCTTCCAATCTGTCTTTCAAAACACTTCATACAATGACTCACTTCGACCCAGTCTGCTGGCAGATCTCTCTCCCTTCTTCAACGCATACTACACAGTGTGTACTTCTGTCACCCTGCACACATCACACTATCTTGCAGTCATTGACATGTTTGTCCCTTCTGCTTTCTGGAATGTAATATTCTTGAAGTCAGGATCTGTCTTCTTCATCTTTGTATCTACTTAGCGTCTAGCATAGTGCCTGGCAGACAATAAGAGTTTTAAAATAAATAAATTAGCTTCTCATAGAAGCTAATGATGTGGTCAGGGTCACAAGGCAAATGAATCAAATTTAAACTTAATTTTCTCTGTAACAATTACACAAAATCTTTACCTGTATATTGTTATAAACTAAGTATTAAAGTAATATGTCCAGTTAAAATGAATATTCTTTCTATACTTACTCGAATTTGACTATTAAAAGTCATAATATTTAGCTATTGTTTCTTTTATATAAGAACATTTATGCTCACCTTTAATAAAGCTGCATGTGTCATGCCTGCTGGTTCTTTCACGACTACACTCATTTAACACAAAGTCCATAACATTCAGATATCCTTTAAACCTTTTCTTTGCTTTTGCTTTGTTTCTCTTGCTGTATTTCATATTGAAAGAAAAATTGGACGGAAATATTTACACATATTATATTCTGACTTACGATGATGTAATTGACACTAATATTCCAGGTTTATATAGAATTATTATTTTGGGGAAATAAATTATTTTTATAAAATTTTATAATTGCTGAGTGTTAAAGCTTTCTTTGAAGTCGTTATATCAATCATGACTATTAACTTCTTTATTCTAATGGTTTATCTAAATTATGAACACAAATGTTTTGAGGGATAAAAATAATTTTTCCTTTTTATTTATTAAGCTCTGCAATTAAAATGTGTAAACTAAATCGTATTGTCACATAAAATCTTTACTCAATTTTTCTGTCAGCTGAAGAACTGACCTTACAAACTCTCTTCCTATAGGTTCTTCTAAGACTCTTCTGAGACTATATAGCTTACTTTTAAACTGTGTTCTTATTCCTTACTTAGGCACATGAATGTTATATCTTTACCCATTTAGAAATGTACTAAAACTGTACTCTGGCTGATTTATTATCTGTTGCATGCTTAAATATATTCATTTATGTACAATTTTTCTCTCAGTTAAGATTTAGCATTGTTGTGCATTCATAGTAAATATTCTCTAATTTCATTAATTTTTAAAATACACCCTCATCATTGTTTTGATCAACAGATTAAAAAACAGATAAATCATTTTCTGAGGTATTTTAGAAGATTTTACGGAAGTCAGTGGATGTATTTTTATCATTTGGCTGCATATAGAAACAGGAAATAATTTTATATAAAATATTAATCATATATAAGATAGTAACTGCAAAACATAATTTAAAGAAATATAGCAAACAAATATCTCTGTAGGCCAATTCAAAGCTAAGTCTAAACCTGTTCAAACAGATTTCAGAAATATATGAGCTGCTTTTTTGTTTTGTTAGTTTTGACTGATTAAAATTTTTAATGCCTGGTGAGAATACAAAACACTTTGGTAGCGAGATTAATTCCGGGAAGGAGTAAGGGGACTGTGCTAAAAAGATGAAGAGAGAATTTGATTTTCACTTTACATGTAATGTTAGAGTGAGTGCTTGGAGGTGGTGAGTAAAGGTAACCTCTAAAGTATGCAGATAACATCGGAAGATCTTTGACTACACATCCCAATTTTCTTCCCAGCATTATTGAGATATAATGGACACATAACATCGTGTAAGTTTAAGGTGTACTCACAATGATTGGAGATATATATACTGCAAAATGATTACCAGAATAAAGTTAACACACCCATCACCTCACACAATTACAATTTTTGTGTGGTTGTATGGTGAGAACTTTTAAAATTTACTCTCTTAGCAACTTTCAAACATGCAATACAGTTTTGTTAACTATAATCACCATGCTGTACATTATGTCCCCAGAATTTATTTATCTTACAACTGGAAGTTTGTGCCCTTTGATCCCTTCACCCATTGTCCCCATCCCCAGACCTATCCAATCCTTGCCCTTGGCAACCACCAATCTGATCTTCAGTCTTTTTTGAAGTTAGACATATCCATATTAATTAACTTCAGGCAATGTAATTTAAATACCATTTTGTGTGTGCCTTTCAGTTTAATTAAATATGACAGAAATTAATTCTCTGTCTTCATCTTTCCAAATGTTGATGGACAACAACACCTAGGTTGAGTTTTACTCCAAAGATCCAAATGGGTGAGTTTGCTCTGCCATCCTAACCATGTTGTTTGGCTTCCAGCTTTGGATCTCAGGCTGTGGGGTGGGGAAGAGGAAGCACAGGATAGGCACACAGCCACTGCCCCTCTGTTCCATTGGTCTCATGCTAGGCACAATGCCACATCCAACTCCCAGGAATTGTAGTCTCTGTTTTGGTGTCCACATTACCAACTACAACTCAGGGGATTTTATATATAGAAAAAAGAAAATAAGAACAGTTACAAGGATATAGGTAGAAATCAGCCATCTGGTTAGCACAGTATTCCTGCATGCCATTTTTTTCCACAAGTAGAGGTTTTCTACTTCCTATTCCAAGGCTGAAATCCTCATGTCCCTCTACACTGTATCTACCTCATTTTCTAGGATCTTTTGGTTATGTGCAGTAAGTACTCTCTATCAGGTCATACTGTGGCTACTTTTTCACTGATAACCTTAAAAAAATTAAAAAAAAATATTTCTACATTTTCATTTAGATAAAGGAAGAGTGCTGTAATAATTATGAGGAGGTCCCAAAATATATAAGGGCTAAGTTTACATTTTGCCTTCATGCTGCAGGTGCAGCATGGCAGAGGATCTATGTTCTCATAAGCTCAGGTGCTCTGCCATCTTTAATATGTGGCTCTGCAAGGTCAGTCTGAGATTAGTCATGTCAGAAAGCCAAGAGGTGGAAAGAGCTTGGAGGAATCTGTGGACATTCTCATGTGCCAGGAGTAGACATTGCACCCATCACTTCTGCTCATACTCTAGTCTCCCCTTATCCACAGGACATTTTCCAAGACCCCCAGTGCATGCCTGAAAATGTGGATGGTACAGAACCCTATATATGCTGTGTTTTTTCCTATGCATACATATCTATGATAAAGTTTAATTTATAAATTAGGCACAGTAAGAGATTAACAATAACTAATAATAAAATAGAACAATTATAACAATATACTGTAATAAAAGTTACTATAGATCTTAGCAACCTCAACATACAATTTTTTTCTTTCCTTATTAAATTGAGAACTTTCACATTTTCACTTAAAGGAAGTACTTCATGGCTTCTCTTTGACATTTTGGGGCCATTATTCAGTAAAATAAGGGTTACTTGATCACAAACACTGCGATACTGTGACAGTTGATCTGACAAGAGAGGGGGCTGCTAAGTGACTAAGAGCTGGACCAAGGGATGACTCACACGTGGGCAGATGGAGTGGGACAGTGGCAAGATTTAATCACACTCCTCAGAACAGTGTACAACTTAAAACTTAAGAATTATTTACTTATGGACTTTCCCATTTAATGTTTCCTGACTGTGGTTGACCACAAGAAACTGAAACCATGGAAGGTGAAACTGTGGATAAAGGGGACACCTGTATTCCATCAGAGGTAACCACAGGGAATACCAAACGGAAAAAGAGGTTCCGAAATGTGACTTAGTTGGGCATCCATATGCTCAGCTTCTATAGTTGAAAGGGAGTATGAATCTTGTTAGTTAGCCACCATTATCTACCTAAATGGAAAACACACATCAGTCAGTTGTCTGTAGTAGTCTAAAAATCCTGCTTAGTCGGGAAATGCAGTAATTCCCAGCCCTGAAAGAGGAGTAAGTTCTCTGGTAAGCCCATCTGGCCAGCACTGCTTCTGCTCTCTGCAAGTTATTCTCTGGCCATCCTTCCTTGGGAATCATCCTGTTTCACAGCCTATTTCTGCTAGTGCAGGTTTTGAAATCCGCAAAAGTAGACCTCAAGGTGGAGAATTGGGTCCAGAGTGTTTAGGACAAAGTAATTCCAGGAAGTCCAAATGAGGAAAGTGAGATGGCGAAGTAAGACAAGTCAAAAAATGAGCTGGGTGGCACTGTGAGCAGTTGGGGCTCAGTTCCACAATGAATCCCTGAGGAACTTTGTGGGGTACATCATTAAATTGCTTGACTAAAGGAACTGTGCCATCTTTCAGACCCTATGTGTTGAGAGTTGCACCCAGTATCTTCCCACTTTTAACCCCACCTCCAACTCCCATTCCTTGGTTTTGCTATTCACTGTGGAGACGGCTCTCAGCTTGCAGAGCAACACAGTGCATGGACGAGGAGACTAATAGAAATTGACCTCTCCAGCTGCAGGTGAACTCGGGGATGGGGTAGGCATAACACGACCTGTTACACTGGCTTTCAGAATTCAAGCTTGTGATTTCTTCAGCAGTAAATTTCCTAAGATGCTTATTAGGCTTCTTACTGCTTTGCTTCTAAATCTTTCCAAGTTAAAGTAACAACAGCTGAAACTTTTGAAATCTCTTACTGGAATAGGCTTTACTCAGCCCATCTCTGGCTCCCTTTTCCTGACTGAGAAGAACTCTTAATCACGTGCTCTTATGGATCAGGTTAAGAGGCTCCATTCAAATTTTAGCTGCCTGTCAATTTCTTTGTGGGGGAGGGGATTCTATTTGCAAATAACTAATGTTAAATCTAATTCTTACTCTCTGAAGTTCCAGTAAAGATTGGAACATATCTGAGAGTTTTATTTTCCTCACCTTTATGACTAGGGTCTCTACTCATGACCTTCACCTGGAGCATGGCTGGGAAAATACAGAAAAAGGGATGGAGTGCCATTCTTAAGTAGCTTACCTTGAAGACTTAGTGCCGCTTGCATAGCTGGCAGCAATACGAAGTCGCCTATATCACTCAAAGGAATAATGGACCCTATTAAAAGCTGCTGCAAATACTGTGATTGGATTGCTCTGTTTATCAGTCTAAGATGCACAGCTGCATACTTTGGCCCTACTAAAAGTTAGTGTTCCATTGTTTTTAAATTCTTAATGTTCTTGGATGAAAAACCAAGTGTTGAGGTTTCAGAGAGATCACTAATCAATTCTAACCTTCTTTCTTGTGAATTATGATCATATTTAATACAAGTCAAATAACTCCACATACAACAAAGTACACTCATTCTCATTAAGTGTTAGTCTTCACTCCATTTCCTAACAGAGAAACAATAGACACTAAACAAAGAAACATGACATTAAAACAAGAACTGAAAATTAAGAGGTAATGCGTGACTAAATTTCCTGCCCCAGATAATAAATGCATAATTGAGTGCTCATATTAATCTCTGTCATTTTTTGACTTCTCCCAAATTGATTTGAGTTCACATGTTATGGATTCTGGACAGTTGAAGAAGGATGATTGACATTTTGGGAATGATTTTTCCATCCACTCCTTTTTAATCAGCTATCATTGAATTTCTTTTATTATCTTTAACAGATCAAAGTCATGAATTTGTAGAACATACTTTTGACTCAAACTTCCAGGGTCTGTGACTAATTTTGGGGGGGGTGTATGTATAGTTTTCTGTGTGTAATGTTGGTGCTGCAATAATATATGTCATAGTAACTCTATAGACTTTTTAAATTGTGCAGTTAGAGGTTTGAATTCTAAATTTTGAAACTCTAAAGGAATCACATCCCCTCAATGAGAGAGGGGAGGGCAGAAGCTGCTGAACAGACCTCAACACTACCAGGCATCAGGATGTCTCACTTTTCAAATATCGGCCTGAAGGGCATCAAACTAAAGCTTATTTTTTCCATTTTTCAGTTTAACGTTTTTTGGGTCTTAGAAATAAGACCATGTTAAAACAAACAAAAAATAATCTATAAACATTGGTATTAAAATAAGAGAGAAATTAGGTAATGATTCCTGGGAAAGGTCATCAAGCACCTTCTTCAACTCACACCTGTGAGTTCCATCAATTTATCAAAATAGAAGTGATTGTAAACATGAGTATATACAATGACATCCTTTCTATAGTAGAAGGTCATTACTGTGTGGTTTGTCTGTAACTAATAATTATAAGAACATTTTCTTTGTAATTTAAATATCAGATTAAATATAAAAATACATATAAAATTAGCTAAAGAGTACGTTTGAACACATTTAAGATTTCAAATTATAATCAAGATAATACACTCAATTGTAGAAAAACAACCTGATTAAAAACCGGGAAAGGACCTGAATAGACGTTTTCCCAAAAAGACATACAAATGGCCAATAGATATATAAAAAGGTGCTCAGCATCACTAATCATCAGGGAAATGCAAATCAAAACCACAATGAGATATCACTTTGCACCTGTTAAGTTGGCTAGTATCAAAAAGATAATAATTCACAAGTGTTGACAAGGATGTAAAGAAAAGGGAATCCTGGACACTGTTGTAAATTCCCATGTTGTAAATTTACATGGGAATGTAAATTGGTGCAGCCATTATAGAAAACAGTGTGGAAGGTCCTCAAAGAATGAAAAATAGAACTACCATATGATCTAGAATTTCTCTTCTAGGGATATATCCAAAGGAAATCAAATCAATACCTCCAAGAGATTTCTGCACTCCCATGTTTATTTCAGCATAATGTATTATAGCCAAGACATGGAAACAATCTGTTTGTCAACAGATGAATGGATAAATAAATTATGGTATATATACACAATGGGATATTATTCAGTCTCAACAAAGAAAGAGATGCTGCCATTTGCAACAACATGGATGAACCTGGAGGACATTATACTAAATGAAATAAACCAGACATAGAAAAAACATTGCAGGATCTCATTTAAATGTGGAATAAAAAACTACAAGGAGCAGAGAGTAGAATGGTGGTTACCAGGGGAGTGGATGTGGGAGAAATAGGGAGACGTTAGTTAAATAGTACAGTTGCTGATTTATGTAAGATGAATAAGTCTCGAGATCCAATGTACAGCATGATGACTACAATTAACTAATACTCTATTAAATACTTTAAATTTGCTAAAATAGTGGGTTTCAGTTGCTCTCATCACAAAAAAATGGTAATGTGAGATGATATGTTAACTAGCTTAACTGTAGCAATCATTCCACTATGTAGATGCATATCAAAATGTCATGTTGCACACCTTAAATATATACAATTTTTATTAGAAAATAAACTTAGGGGTCAGCCCTGGCAGCCTACTGATTAAATTCAGCATGCTGCACTTTGGCAGCCCAGGTTCAGTTCCCAGGCACAGACCTACACTGCTTTGTTAGCAGCCATGCTGCACTGGCAGTCCATGTGCTAAAAAATAGAGGAAGATTGACACAGATGTTAGCTCAGGGTGAATCTTGCTCAGTAAAAAAATTTAAAAAATTTAAAATTAAAAGTAATTAAAAAAAGCCAAAACCATAGCCTCTTTAAGTCAATCATCTCCAGTGAATATTTTTCTTGTACATAATATTAAGGACTATAAAAATTAAGGATACAGGGGTTGGCTTTGTGGCCTTGTGGTTAAGTTTGGTGTGCTCTGCTTCAGCAGCCCGGGTTCAGTTCCCATGTGTGGACCTTCTCCACTTGCTGGGAGCCATGCTGTGGTGGCATCTCACATACAAAATAGAGAAAGATTGCCACAGGTGTTAGCTCAGGGACAATCTTCCTGAGCAAAAAAAAGAAAAATTAAAGCAACAAAAAGAGAGTGCACAGGAATGAATAAGTTGATCTGGTCTTTGTTTTAAATACTCAGCAGAAAAGGTTTATGATCTTTTTATGGAAAAATTGTTTGGATGATAATTTAGAGCAAATTGGAGGCATGTTGAATATTCAGATCAGTATGATTAGCATGCACAATTCAGTACATGCTCTCTTTAGACTTCTTTTCTATTTGTAATCACATGCCCCAAATCCCATTTTCCTTCTCACTTCCTCCTCTGTTATACTATCTTCTCTCCCAATCTCAAACGAAGCACAGGTTTTCACTTTCATTTAGTATTTCACTCCAAATTTAGCACACTTGGGGTTTCTCTTGCTCTTTCAGCAACAAATCAATGACATTTGTCTATAAATCTATCAAAATATTGAATTTTGTTTACATTATTTACAGATGAAACACCCATAGTTATCCTTATAACATGTAATTTATGTTATAAAAAATGTAAGGTTTTATGTATTTGAAAATATATTAAACAATGGTTCAAAATATTACTAAAAATGAATTTAGCACTATTGCTTATAAATCTCTACTGGTTTCTTTCTTTTACATAATATGCTTAAAAATGTGCCTGCAATATAAACTAACTTGTTAGAAAATTACATAGACATCATTTAACTTTTAACTGCTGACTTAGATACAGAATAGAAATATTTTAAAACAATACAAATATCTAATCTGCAGTAGTGAATACTTGCATGCTTATAACAGATTAAATAGATTCCACGTAGCTCAAACCATAAAGTATCTATTAATCCACTCGAAATTATGAAATGGTAGCTATTCTGTCTTTTGAAAATTAGTAGCAATGATATTTGCATTTCCCACAAAAAAAATAAAACCAATAAAATATAATGTGTTTACACCGAAAAGACAAAAAAATGTAAAAATGACATCTTCTGATGTACTAAAGAGAAAATGCTAGCACTTACTTCTACAAATAAAAGTAATATTAATGGTAAAAAGAAAAGTGATTATAACTACACTTCTAAAATATTGAAACATATTCCAATACCCTAATAAATGTGTGAATTATTTGAATATAAGTTGATATTGTTATGTGACTATATATTTTTAAATTAGCCTTTACTAAATATACCTAAAGGAACAGCTATAGCAAAGTCGTATTTAGTGGACTGCAAGTCACTTTAAAACTAACAAAAAAGCCGTAACTAAAACCACTAAATTATCAGAGTGATAATTCTGGCCTATTTTCTAGGAGATATTAAGGTTTCCTATTACTTCATCTTGCCCAATTCAAGTAGCCTTATATCTTCATTGTTTTCTATTTTCATTTTTCCCATCTAATCAACATTGATTTTCAGAACAGTTTTCTCCTGTTCTCTTATCTTTCTATTCCTTCCCTTTACTCTATTTTAATATTGCTGCCTCCCAGGAGAACAAATTACAAGTATGGAATGTACATCTTTTATTTGTCAAATGTGATGTTTTGTGGCTTAAATAGTAGGTATACCATAAGGATAAGTAAATTACGTATGTATATATGTATGTATAGTAATTTTCTTTAATTACTCTAAGTTTAAGTAAATTGGTGTGTCTGTATATGTACATGCATGTGTATACTATATATATATAGTTTATAATCCATGTATATATACACATAATATATATAAATAATATGTATAATATATAATATAATAATATTGATAATTATATTATATACTATAATTAATTAATTATAAATAATATATTTAAATTGTAAATAATTAATATATAATATATAATAAAATATAAATAATTGATATTCTATATAATTATTATAAGAATAATTATATATCCATGATATAATAATAAATAATAAATATATATATATAGTTTATAAATCCTGACTTTACTCATAAGGACTCTCAGAGATTGTCTTGTGTATTCAGGTACTAATCTTCTTGACTATTGTGTGTTTGTAATTTTAACAAACTACTCTTCCATTTCCCAGAAAATTTGTCTGATGCTGACACCTCTGCCAAACAAATATGCTTATACTGCTTCCATTCCTCCTGCTTTTCAGTGCCTTGCTTAGCTTTCTATTCAAGGTCTTTGTTCCATGTACAGTTATATAGTCAAAAAGGAGTTGGTACAGGTTAGTATAGTAAAGTGAAAAACTGTCTGGCTTGTCTGCCCTTGTTTTAGCGCTAAAAGTTCTGCGTCTTGGAAAAAAATCCTCTTCAGGATTTGAAAAGTCCTGTTCTTTGATGATGAGTTTGGAAGTTTGGGGGAAAAGTTTAGAACCCATATAACTGCCCCAAAAATATGGGCTGAAAGCAACACTGTTTTCAGTGTTAAACAGAAATGGTAGATTACCTGCCCTCTGCAATCTCTGTTACTGTTTTTTCCCTGACCTCTGATCTTGGGACCTATGATCTATGGTTCCCAATAACAGAGCATGAGAGTCGTTGCTCACTCTGAATTAGGAGACTAAGTTGAAGTGTGTTGTAACTGTAAGCATTAATATTTCATCTTTGACTGCCTATAGGTTAATGTAAGGTTTTGCATCATGGTAATGCTAGCTTGATTTTTAGCATTGTGTATATTGGACTATTTTCTCTAAGAGTTAAGATAATGAAAATAAATGATTACAATACCAACACCAGGATAACTCAGACATCGCCAAAAAGAGGACTAAACAACTGTGTTATATTGATGGCAGATGGTATGACATATACAACTGGATTAGGGAGGTAAAAAACCACAATAGAGAATATTGGACAATTTGCAGAACAGAATTTGTTACTGGACCTGGTGGAGCAGAGCATAAGAAAGCACATATGGAGACAGAAACTCACAATCCAGGATAAGACACATAAGCGCTTCTAAATCAATCAAAAGTTTTTCATCTTCCAAAAATATACCAATTTTCTGTCGAGCATAGTGGCTGCGAAATTAGCCAAGTGAATTAGCCATTTGTTGGTACCACAGACACTTATAAATACTTAGCATATTGTCCCCTTGACTGATCTAAGAAACTGAGTAAAGTTACATTTCCTGATTCAGTGGTTGCAACAAAATATCCTAGGGAAAACACAAGGGGACATTTAATTATAGATGTTTTGGGTCTTTACAGTGTAGTGCTATTTCTGAGGATCTGACATATAACCATGTTCCCCAAAGTTTATCAGGTGTGTTGAGTCATGGTAAAAAAAAAAAGAAAAAGAAAAATTCCCCTCTTGCGTCTAGTTACTTTAATTTGAAAAGTGGAGTGCCAAATCATTTTCTTTATTTTCTATGAAGATTGTAATGGAACTGCTGAAAATGTGAAAGAAAAGACCGTTGTTATCTTGTTCAAATACAAACTAGACTTTGCTCATCTATCTGTATCTTTGGTAGACAATGCAAATGTAACTTTTAGCAAATTACATTTAGTCTATAAACTTACCAAATAAAATGAAAATCCTACTTGCTAAGCATCCTACATACCTTGCATACAACACTGTCAAAAAGGAGCAGGGTTTCTTGACTTGTGACATTGAGACTTTCATAAAAAAGGTTTTCTCACTTTTCAGTTTTCTTAAATCAGGTGGATGCACTTAATGAGATTTCAACTTTATAGAAAGAGAAAGAGGTAACCTTCTTAGACATTTGCTTGCAAGACAAGTTATTATTTTTGCTGTCTGTAAAAAAATTTTTAAATGTTGGTGTGCCATAAAATCATATTTTCAAAGTGTAGGCATATGGGATGTCCTTCTCTAATTTGGAGATACACTGAGGATAAGAATGAGGAAAAGTATTATAGGAAAACAGAAATCTGTATGTTGTTTAGCCAAAACTGTTTGATGATGAGCCTAGAGAAAGATGAAAGGACTGAATTTGAGTTTTTCACTGTTATATGTACGTTGTGACAGAAATTCCCACAGTGCAAAAATAACCAAGTGTTTGGAAATAAGACAGCTTCAGAACCGAAAAAAATCACCAGAAAAGGGCAGCCAAGTTAAAGAAGATTTTCTCCCACATTTACTAAAATTAACTCATTTGAAATTTAACTTCAGTTTCACAAATCCAAATTACCTCTATGCGTTAAAACCATTTTCTCTGAGAAAGAGACATTTTATTTATGATGACATCCGTGTGCTTCAGAGTGATTAAAAATGATGGGCCTTTTAGACATCGATAGACATAGTGTGATACATCTATAAGTACAAAGAACCCAATTGACAGGTGACTGGTCTATCAGAGCTAGTCAGCAGTACGAGTGGGTGGACACCTTTGGCGAGCTGGGATCTAATTCCTACACGTTGAAAAACTTGCTGTTGCTGGTAAGTGAAATTCTAAATATTTTATGCTCAACTGTTTTTGTTGCAAGGATATTTACTTTGGTAAACTGGCACTAGGAATCAACGTGATATAGGCTAGCTAAAAGCAGAGCTGTAAGTCAGAGTGAATACTACACTGGAATGCATTTTGTTTTATCACTGCATGAAAGAAAAGAAAGACGTTCTAATGGCTGCAGGCAGTTCAGAGAAGTGTTATTAGAAAGGAAACAGACTAAAAATATTCTGCGGTATAACGGGACAGAAGAAACATCTTGTTATGTTTAAATTAAATATAGGTAGTATCTGTTTAATTAGTCTTACCATATTTATCTCTTTTTAAAAAGCTTACATTATGTATCATATCAATACATAATGGTGTGATCTATAAAATTTAAGTATCCAAAATATATTTCTTACCTTAATTTTTGACAAGTGTTTATTATATATGAAATATTATTTTAATTATTCTTTTGGTTACATTTGTAATTTTGAAATATATATTTAAATCTCTATTTATGGGGGCTGGCCCCATGGCCGAGTGGTTAAGTTCGCGTGTTTCACTGCAGGCGGCCCAGTATTTCGTTGGTTCGAATCCTGGGCGCGGACATGGCACTGCTCATCAAACCACACTGAGGCAGCATCCCACATGCCACAACTAGAAGGACCCACAACGAAGAATATACAACTATGTACCGGGGGGCTTTGGGGAGAAAAAGGAAAAAAATAAAATCTTTAAAAAAAATCTCTATTTATGTTAAGATCAATATTTAGCAGCATCTCTTGTCTTTCCATGTTATAAGACAAGGCTAGTATTGACATACAAGTTCCGATATTCTACTTTCCCACTTTTATATTTCACCTTCAGTCAGCTACACTTTTACTTTTATGCCCTATGGTAGTATTCCTCTATTTTCTCCATAAGTTGATTCTGTATTTTAAAATAAATAATATTAAAAAATCACACTATTATGGCCATATTTAATTTGTCTCATGTTCCTTTCATAGATTGTTTTGAAGACAGTAGTGGTAGTAATAATGGGGTAATAGTGTTGTTATTATTTTTTGCTCACATTATCAAATCATTTTTTTGGTCTATTTACTTTTATCATGTCTTCATTTATTTTCTGCTCCCTCACTCAAACTTTCTCATCTACTGAGTTCATTTATTGTCCTTTTGAAAGTCACGTCTTTCAATCTCCATTCTCATGCTGAAACTTTGCTGTTAATCTGCAGTTGGGCTCTCACCTTGGGACTCACTGATAGTAAGAGCCACTGTTACCTGGTTTCCAAGACTTTTTTCTTCTTTGATTTAAGGTCTCAATATGCCATAATACATCCCATCCTCAACTAACTTCTTAACAATGGCTGCTGTAAAATAAACTTTATGAATTCTCATATATCTGCCATTCTTTTTTAAACTCCTCCCACATGAATGCTAGTTTGACTGAGTAAATATTACTGATAGAAAGTCATTTTACCCATAAAGTGAAAGGCACTACTGCCATGTATTCTAGCATCCACATTACTATTAAGAAATCCATTGCCAATCTAGTGTGTACATTTTTCCTGAAAAGTTGTTTTTTGTGTTGTTTTGTCTTGATCTAATTTCATTCTTTTGAATCATCACTAAATACTCTGTGAGTCGTTTCACTCTGAATACTCAGACATTTCTCAGTTCTGGGCACATAAAGGTAAAGGAGAAACAAACTCTTAAATGAGGAATAACAGTAGATTTAATCAACATTTGTTTGTAAATGAAAGAGTCATAAAAGCTTAATTAGAGTTTTTAAGATTACTTTTAAAATAAAGGAATTCAAGTTTTAGGGATCTAGGGTGTAGCACAAGGAAAGAAAGAGAGACATTGATACAGAAGAGACGTTTATAAATATATCATACGTACCAAAAGGGCACTGTGGGGGATCAGAATTGGCCACCCCAAAACATATCTCTTTGGTTTGATTATTTTTAAGAAAAGACTGTGAAAGAAACTTTGACTTTCCCCCTAACTACCTAAAAGAACTTAAGATAGAAGGCCTGTTCCAGGAAGGAGCTAATACCATAAGATAAGAGTAGTGTAACGTAAAATGTGTCTCTCTAGTGTCACATTGTCTATAGAGGGCCCAGGAAACACTCATTTAACAAACATTTCCATTTCCATCTCCATGTAAATTGCCTTCCTCCTCTTTGAAGTCTCAAACCACTACTCCCAACACCTTCCTTTGTCTTTAGCTGAAGATGATATTTAAGGTGGCAGCTTTGACCATTCTGGTGAGTTACTCAGTTTTCCTGGGTTTCTCCCATGTATACATGTTATTAAACTTTGTTTTATTTTCCCCTGTTATTCTGCCTCATGTCAATTCAATTCTTAGACCAGGCAGAAGGACCTAGAAGGTAGAGGAATGGTCTTCCTTCCCTACAGCACAATAGCATTTAAGAGGAAGAAAGAAATTTACAAGTAATGGGTAATCAGTGGCAGCAAATACTTCAGAGGAATTAGGAAGGAGAAGTGTCATGTAAAATATTGAAGAAAGTTTTTTATTTTTTTGTAAATGTTAGGTCAACAGTGTATAGAGTATTACAGGGTGAAAGCCAAACAGAACAGAATGAAAATAAGGAGCACATGTAGATTTTAATTAAACCTCATTTCAAGTAGTTTTTATGAGAGATTAACTAGTCACTAAAAGATATTTTAAGTTAATCATTTAAAAATATGAGCAACTTGAGAATATTTAAAGACATAATGAAAGGAACACTTTGAAAAAGTTTAAACACATTAGAAATGAGGGGCATATTCATTTGACTAAAGCCCCGGATGTATGAAAGGATGGTAATCAAAGACCAGTTATGATTTTCAGTTAATTTTTAATTTTACAAATGGTAAATGTGTGTTTACTGCTATACTAAGATGAGATCAGGATGTGTGAAAAACTCAGGTTTTTCTATTAGATATGAACAATTTGTATTATTGGGTGGGCGGTGGGGTGGGAATGAGCTGAAGTTGGGAACATAAAATAAAATGAATCTTTGTATGATAACATCTGTGGGTCAGACACTATAGAGTCAATTAGAGATAAGCAAAGGGTTTGAATAACTACTTGACTTCAAGAGACATAATTATTAAGAAAATGTGTACATAGATTCAATCAGTTTTCCATTCAAACTACTGTAGTTTGAATAACCAGGTTTTATGTCTTTTTTCTATAAGTTTCAACATGCAGACTTAAGCATTTCATTAATTATAACTATAAATTTCTCTCTTCATCCTTTCTTTGATTAGCATTACCTCCACACCAGGGTAAATTAGAGTAATCTATAACAAAGGATTGAGCTACAAAATTCTATAGCAAATTAACCTTTGGGAAAAAGTATCATGGATTCTGTAATTAAAATAATGAAAATTCTAAGAATAATAGTATTTAGGTATTTTCTCTTCTATTTAAATGAAACCTTATTTGCACTCAAACGGTAAATCAAAAGGCAAATTATAATTGTATGTTTATAAATTCCATCCTTGTGTGTCTATGCTAAAATACTTTCCCTTAAAAAATGACAAGGTTTAGACAAGGGTAAATTTAACAATTGCCAAAAATGATGGCCTCTGTAAAAAAATGTCACACTTTCTTGATGTCGATTCATACATATGGGCAATAAAGTTTTTTACCAGTTGCAATCTTAGAATTTAATTTTATTTACCAGTAATCTTTAATCCTCTTATACTCAAAATTTAAATAAATTCGGAATGTTTAAACACTGTTATTTTTGGACATAGGGCACCACAAAACTTTTTAGTGATTGAATATAATGTTGATGACAACATTGCATTTAGATGATATGGTCACGGGGATTATACATTCAAATTGTGGTGATAACACTACCCAGAAGTGTGCGACATGGATGAATATGACAGCATGCCAAGATGACAAACATCTTTCAACACTGGTTTCAGTGAATGTTGACAAGGAAAATATAGGGTAGAAGTTAAGAAACTTATGACTCTACCTTTAGCTGTCACAAATTGTTTTGTAAGACAAGGTAAAGAAAATAAATACGTGATACGAATGGTAAAAGTAAGCATGGAGCAAATTGACAGTTACAATAACTGGGCTGTGATGGAAAGTAAGAAAACAATAAAATATTTTGAAGTTTCATAAAATACTGACATTTTGAGTGGGTAACCACATTAGAACTGTTTAAAATCCCTTTAAGCAGATGTAAAGTACATGCGTATAATCAATTCTTGTTTCTGAGGAATGGAATAAGTGCCGACAAACACTATGAGTTGTAAATTTCTAGTGAACTTCCAAAGAACATGAATTTAAGGTCACTCAAAAGGTAAATGCAAACAGACCCAATATGGTGTTAAGAATGAATCCCCAATTTTCCTGTGTATTCTAGTGGTCCCAACCAATGCACTTAGCATTACTGTTATCTAAATACACGTTTTAAAACCCAATATCCTTCATAAATACCAGTGGGAACTGTATTTGTGAACAGAAACTTTCTTGATTCCAAATACTCGATTAAACCCAAGATAAGGGCAGATAATGGACTGAATCCCTTTTCCAGGCAGTTATGCCCACAATCTCAACAAATAGTGTGGAAATGCTTTCTCTCCAAACATCTTAAATCCACTATTTTATTTTAATTAACAAAACAATATTAAAAATGTGAACCTTTATGACATTTTGCATTTTGTACTTTATAGAATATATGTGAAGAGAAAAGATGGTTCTTCCTCTTCAAGGTAAAACTTTATAAAGATTTGCAGTGTGGATAATAAAAACCATGAACTTTCTGAGTTCCATTTATGGAAGGAAAATAAATATCTCTCCCAGAGCAGTCACGGATGTTCACATAATGCATAGTAAAACAGGAAGATGCTGAAATGAAGAGGTTATTGCTGTTCTGGTTTTTCACGTAATCCCTAACTTCTTAAACTTTATTCTCTCAACTCCTGTCATTTATGTTAGACAGTTATCAGGTGACAAATACTATATGTGGGAATTGAAAAATTGGCATGTGAGCATTAAGAGTTGTACCTCCTATTTCTGACCTTTAAAACCCATGTATCAGTCTGTTTTTATCACTACTAGGTATTCTGATAAAAAATATTCTTAGTCAATGGAAAAAAGGCTAGGTTGCCCAACTTAAAAGTTTCAAGAAAAGAGATAAAGTAGAAAGAGGAAAGAGACTCTTGTGAGATGAGATAGAGATTGCTGAATTGGGATTTAGATATATGCGAAGCTTCAGAAGAGATGTATTGAGAAAACTGGGTCACAAAAGGGAAATTCTGAAAAATGTTGACATGGATTTTGACTTAGATAGCTTTTAGTAATCTTTCATTTAACCAGGTAAAGAATATAATTCCATTTTAAATATTCATTTCCTGTACACTGCTGTAGAAGTAATGCAGTGTGGAGGTTAATGCATCTGTCCCCTCAAATTTATCAGGTTTTTCTCTGGACATTCACCGTAGATTCGGGAACTTAGGTGTAATACTAAGGTACCGATTAAACCTATGTCTTTCAATAGATTCAGAAACCTAAAGTATTTCCCTCATTAAATAGCAAACTGATTATTTTTCCCCCACAACTTCAAGAACACAAATTTGCTTAAGAATTTGGATTTCTTTACAGATGAGGTAAAGAAGGTCAATATTTAAGATCGTTTTATTGTCTCTGCTTGGCTCTGCCAGTCAAGACCAGATCTTTCAGGATTTGAGAAACTGCTATGAAAATCATGATGAGGTTCACTAGTACAGGAAAATTGCTGTTGAAAATTTGAGTAAATTTTGGGGCTGGCCCTATGGTTGAGTCGTTAGAGTTCCACACACTCTGATTTGGCATCCAGGATTTGGGGGTTTGGATCCCAGGCACATACTTACTCCACTCATCAGCCATGCTGTGGAGACATCCCACATACAAAATAGAGGAAGACTGGCACAGATGTTAGTTTAGGGCTAATCTTCCTCAAGCAAAAAAAGAAAAATAAGATTGGCAACAGATGTTAGTCAGGACAGATCATCCTCACCAAAAAAAAAAAAGAAAGAAAGAAAGAAAAAGGATTTCAGTAATTTTTATTAAGTAACGTTCCATAAATTGTATGAATTGGTATATATGTATACTACTATGGTCAGGAAATAGTCTTGAAACTGTTTAAATATGAGCTAGTTTAAAGCATAAAAATTCAGACTGTAAGACTCTATAAGGTCCACATTAGTGGATCTTTATAGATCCAAAGTCACAAAAAGTATTTTATAAGTAGCACATTTTACTAATTGGTCTAGGAAGAAACAAATGGAAAGGTCTTTGCTAAGGTCAAAGTACATACCAGAAAGTGTGAGGAGGTATGTTACACTGTTAATCGTCATTATCCTCCATCTTCTTACTCCTGGGTATCTAGAAGTGTGCTGAGAAACTTAGAGAAATTGATTGCAATTTTGGTGGAATTTACATGATGAACTTATTATCACATGTTGAGGGAAAGGCTCAGGCAAACACTATCAGGGATCATATTGGACAAATAGAATCATAAGAAGAAAGTTACCAACAGGATGAAAAAAATGGTCCCTTGCTCTCTTGGCATCCTTTGGAGATGAATGCTTGGGCCAGACACAGCTAGGGATAACATTACGCTACAGGAGAGGAATTTTTCCAAAATATGTTCTACATTTTTATGCAGAGGGTATTTGAGTGTTCTTAAAAATAGAAGATAACAGTTTGAGCTTGGGTGCCAGCAGCTCAGTAGTTGCACTGATATCACTGGAAAACCTTGAAGGATACTGAGACTCTTCACAGACTGTCCTACTGCCTAATAGCAGGACAAGCTGATTCATTACCAAGCAATGCAAACAGAATTGTCATAGTCATTAATCTTGCACAAAACCCTGTTTGTTTTTTCCCATTCATCCCCTGATCTTAAGGAATAATCAAATACAAGCCCTTTTTATCAGGATATATAATTAATTGAATCAGGAATAGGAAAAGAGAGAGATAAAGATATTATACCCTCCATTCACTTCCTAGGGTGGGCAGTGTTCATGATTAATCAGTTGAGGTTATATTTCTCATTGACTATTAATCTTCTCTCATACCCAGTAGACAGCATTCTGTTACCATACATGATCTCTAGCAACACAAGAGAGTGGCTGTGGAACCATGCAAAGTGAAATCAGTGTTCAAGTTGTGTCCATTCAGCTGCCCTTCATCCAAGCAATGGAAACCATCCATCTGCCCTAAGTTCAGAGTAGTTATGGAAACAGAGACAGGGAAGGACACTATTCCTCAAGATTCTCCACTCTCCCAAACTCCTAGGTTTCCAGTTTTGTCAGGCTGGAGAATTTGAGTATTGATTGCCTTTCTTTGATGGACTCTTCTACCCACATTTTTGTTTGCAATGACTACTCTTTCGAAGTCATCAGCAAGGGTCACAATAATCAATTCCAACTGCCATTTTGGCACATTCACATTGAGCCAGTAGAACAACCGTCATCATCCAGTCCAAAAAACTTTGTAGGGCAGATATTTGGAATGAGAATTAACAGTTTTGATTTTTAAGAGGCAATCTTTACCAGGTGACTACTCTTTCCAATCTCCTTGCTGGTTACTTCTAAAAGCTATCTATTCTGCTACTATATCCAACATGCCCCATCCTTATAAACCTTCAACCTCTATTTTTGGTTTTAGCCTCAGTGCCCTGGTTTTCCTGCATCTCTGTCCCAGAGAATTAGCTACTGGCAAGCTCCCAAGGAGATCACCGCATATGAAGGATCATTCCGGAAACTTTCTTTAGTCCCATCTAGCTTCCTTATATAACCTTCCAGGTCCATTGGCTTCTATGTGTTTCCCAAATAGAGAAAGCCACTGACAAGTCCCTGGGGAGCATAACCGTGAGGAATAGGGCAAGCAAGTGGGAGCATGCTACCAAAGAACAGTGCTCAGCACCCCAGTTTTGTGGAGCTCAGTTGTCATGTAATTGCAAACTTGAAGCATTCGGCTGGACTTGGATAACTAAAATTAAAAATCAGATGTCTCCGTTCTCATCCTTTAGATTTCCAAAAGGCAAGGGCTAGTGAGTGGAAGGAAACATTTTCCATATTCTTGATCTGAAATCTGTGATATCCAGTGAAGAGCTGAGGTTTAGGAATGTGACCACTAATTTTCTTGCTATAAACAGGATATGATGACACAATGAGACTGCTTTAACTATTGGGCCCATCAACTCCAGGTTATTTTGACACCATATCACATACTCATAAATTCTTTGGAGGTTGGAGATGGTTTTGCTCTTACTTTGGTTGAGGTACAGAAGCTTACCCAATAGTCATTGCTACATCAACCAACTGCTGCCTTGTGCCTAAGATGCCTACTTCTAGAAGAAAAGTATATAAGTGTATATGTATGTGTGTGTGTATACACACATAAATTTTATAGGTTTCTTGTTCATTCCTCAGAAAGTCTATTCCCATTCATCGATCTCCAATTCTTATCGAAGTGATTCTGATGGACAGTCAAATTCCTCCTGGTGTTGTCATTAAAGGTGCCCCAGAGAAATCTTATAAATTGTTAGCAAGAGAAGAAAAGAGAGAAGGAGCTGGAGTATACATAGAATAGTCTTTGGGTGATGCATTTAAATATGGAGCATCTCTGTGTTTGCAGACTGGCTAATGGAAAAGTGTGCTGATAGAGAAATTAATATGATATTCAAATACTTAATAACTGATAATATGTGAACATCACAATGCTAAAGCTGGTTCCAGAGGTCTCATTCTGTGCTAACCATTAACTCTTTAAGAATAATAATATTAAACATATAAAACAGCTTATTTAAAGCAGACTACTGTAGTACATACAAATTTTCTTCTTATGCACTAAAATAAAAATAAGCAACAGTAGTAAAACAGTAATATACACAGCTTATACTTATGCAGAGTACTGAAAGTGATTTCTTGTATATGAATTGAGTCATGAATGTGATCTTTCAAAAATTTTAAGCAAGAATGCAATCAACCAGAGATTGTCCTATATCACAGATTATTCTAGAAACTTGGCATAATGCAAATGACCTAAGCAACCCCTGGCTGTCATTTTACAATAACATTATAAAAAGCAGTAAACAGCCCAGTGGCTGAGTGGTTAAGTTCGCGCATTTCGTTGCAGGTGGACCAGTGTTTTGTCAGTTTGAAGCCTGGGCGCAGACATGGCACCGCTCATGGAGCCACACTGAGGCGGCGCCCCATGTGCCACAACTGGAAGGACCCGCAACTAAGAATATACAACTATGTACCAGGGGGTTTTGGGGAGAAAAAGGAAAAAAAATAAAATCTTTGGAAAAAAAAAAAACAGTAATCAATTGGTTGGATTTCTCTAGGATCTTTGACTTACAATGCAAAATGGAAGCATTTTAGTCTAATGCACACAAGGAATCACAGATGAAAGTAAGTAAAGTACAGCTTACTCTCTATAGTCTAAACATCAGAGGGATTATGCTTGCTTTAAAGCCAAAAATAAAAATGTAGATAACTGGATCCTCATCCCTTATTAGTAGCTATATATGACTGTGAATTTTTTTAAATCTTTTGCAAATTGATTAATGTTAGCATGAAAGAAATTTAGACACAACGTTTTTACATTTTTATATTATCACTCCATCCATGAGAATATTTAAAACATGTTAAATCATTTCTTACATCTTGAATTTAACTTTTGTGTTGTCTTTTGTAAGTGATGCCATTTTTTTTATGTAATGGGTATAAATAAATATAATACCACAACTGGTAATTGCAAAAAAGTTGCCTCTTTTTTATTCTTCCTCATTGAATGTACCAGCATATTATTCAACAAGACATTTTCATGGTAATTTTATTTATTTGTTTATTTCATTATTATTTACTTTATTTAAAATTGACAGAAAGGTCAATTTTATGTTTTTACCATTAAAGAAGAATATCTGATAACCAAATAGAAACCACGTATCCGAAAAGAAAAATAACATCTTGAAGTAGTCTGGGTGGCATGTAGTCTGTGATCATCTGCAGGGAATTCCACTCATTATTCCCTACACAATGAAAAACTATCTAAACTCAATTGGTGCCAAATTTCTTTATAATTTGCTTGATCTAACCAGGAAGTCTCAACTTAGTGAGAAAGGGATTGGTTTATTGGGAAGGATTCAACCAGTGAAACAGAACTAATGGGATATAGATTGAGGATATTTATGAGTAAGTTACTCAATTTTATACGGATTTATTGCAAGGAATTGGCATCTACAATAGCGAGGTCTGACTAAGCAAACCTAGAATTCTCAGGCCTCTAAATGGACTGGAATCCTCGCCCTATTTTTTTTTTTTTCCTTTTTCTCCCCAAAGCCCCCCGGTACATAATTGTGTATTCTTCGTTGTGGGTTCCTCTAGTTGTGGCATGTGGGACGCCGCCTCAGCGTGGTCTGACGAGCAGTGCCATGTCCGCGCCCAGGATTCGAACCTACGAAACACTGGGCCGCCTACAGCGGAGCGCGCGAACTTAACCACTCGGCCACGGGGCCAGCCCCCCTCGCCCTATTTTTTATATGTGATCATATCCCAAAATATAAGCCTAGATTTGGATTTGTATGGATAATACTCCTCTGAAGGTGTGCAAGTTCCAGCACTTTACGTTGCTTCAGAACTAGTTTAATTCAAAGCTATCAGAAAATTGCAACAATTTTAGTGCTCTGATTGCTTCCAAGGATATCAAGAACAAAGAGATAGTTGACTTTTTAAACTCCCCACATATTTAGTATTTCCGCTGGAGCCATACAAGCTGGAAGTCACAATTGTATGTTGTATGACTCGGTAAAATTTCTCTCAGAGTAGAGGTGAATGTGACAGGTAAATTGGCAGGGACAATTCTTGAAAATATAAATCTAACCTTCTTTGCTGGACCCACATGGGGGGCAGTATTCTTTATTATTATATCATAAACTTTAGAAAATGATAGACAGTTTCAAGTCATGGATCTTCTTCACATTGGTTGTCTGATCATAAACAAATCACTTGCACTCTGTGATCAGTTTCCTCATTGTAAAATAAAAAGAAATAATACTTATCTTTCAGGAAGTTCTTAAAATTAAATGGGATAATTCCTTTTATTCCTGCACTGTGCCCAGCAGGTAGAGGAAGTAACGGTCAAATGATAATTTTATTGTGATGTACACTAAAATTATAAGCAAAATGTTCTCTACGTGAGTGAACAATCTTCCCATTTTTTATACAATGAGCTGTACAGTGGCATGGACAGAACAAGCATTGCCTAACACACACCAGAAAATGAGAAGGAGGCAATATTAGTCCAGTGAAAAACCAATAGGCTTTAACGATTTGGGTTCAAGTTACCTTAACTAGCCACATAACTTGGCTAAGTCTTTTTAATTTTCTGGACTTCTCTACTCTTAATTTGTATAAGATAATATCTATGTCTCATGTTTGCTGTGAACACTAAACAAAATAATGAAGTAATGACAGGAAGCACTTTATTGAATACATTTTAGGTACTTACAGCTTTGCTATGTTATTTAATTCTTTCAGAAATCAGTACAAGTAGGTGACAGTATTATTTCTATTTTACACTTGAGGGAACGGTGCTTGTAGAGAAGAAACCTGCCTAAGCTCACTGTACAAGTTAGCTCAAATTTGAATGATATCTGACTCTAAAGCCTGTGGATTTAAGCCCTCCACTAACATTTCTAGCACTATACTTGATATTTGATAAGCAACTGACATTTGGTGAGCACTCAATTATCTTTATTAGCTTTCTCCTTGCCCTAATTAACTTTGTGTCCAGGAAAAAGGAAGGAAGTCTCCTGTGCTTTTTGGAACAAAATTGATTTCTCAATATTTTGAGAGAAGAACGACATAACAGACTATTTTTCTGTGGCTGAGTAAACATTATTTTAATCACTAGCTTTGCATACACACACAAAGATGTACGAATTAATGAGTGAATTCAAGTACAAACTATTTCTTCTACATGGAGACAAACACTCGGTTTAGGTTTACTTTTCATCTTTAACTGGGCATAAGATAGTCACTGTCTGAGCTTAAAGGATTCTTCTCCCAATAGTAGCCAGGAAGGGAGCATTATAAGAGCCTCTGAAGGGCACGGAAGCACAATTGTGCAACAGTGATGGCAATGATTATTTTTCTGTCATAAATAATGTCATATATTTCACAATGCTTCAAAGTAAACCTCCTTGGTTTCAATACTTTATACATTAACAAACCAAAATAAAACAGAATATGACCAGCAATGAGATACATTTAAAATTCATTCACAGATTAAATGTTTTTATTTCTTTAATATATTTCTGGAAGCCAATACAAGCAAGTTTCTATGATATTTACCAACACATGGCATCTTTTCAGAGTAATACAGTGAAACTAACTTGTTTTTACATATTCAGCGGCACATTACCAAATGCAGCAAATGAACAGACAGTATCGAAAAGCATGTCATTAGGAAATATTTAACTCTAACTCTTCATTTAGATTTTACAGCTGTTCTAGGTTTGACCAGAGCAAGTCTTTGGATGGATGTAACTTTGACAAATAAGGCATTGACTTTTTTGGTTGGTGTTTTATTTTTGTTTTGTTTTAATACCAGAAGTGGCTCCCTCAAGTGAAAAATATAAAATTGCTGGACTCTCTAAGGATCCAAAGGAAATTACCTGTGGCATGAAGTGTGGTGGTAAAACACTGTTACTTTTTATCAAGATGTAATCCAAGAGGTCAGTTGGGATATGCATGCCTTCACCATTGCTATTAAAACATAAAACAAAATATCAAAGTGACCAACTATTTATATGCAACTCTATAAAGAGACCAAAGAGAGTGGACTTTCCTGAAGTCTCTGGATTTCCAAATTGCTCTTGAAATATAACCATATTCCATGGTGCAAGGAAAAAGACTCCTCTGATATCTCGGTATTTTAAAACCCTGATAATAACTCATATTTAGCAAATTTAGCTAAAATAAAACTTGACATTTATGAGAGGCTACATTTGAACACTGTAATTTTGATTGAAATCAACCTTCTCCTGTAACAACCTAAGCAATTATCTGTTTTACATCTGTAGTTTCATAGCTGTTACGACACACTGCAGTTTTGCCTATATATAGCTTGGTGATGTGACCAAAACTGACATGTTTAGGGGGATATTGTATCACACTCTTTACGTTATACAAAAATAAACCCAAAGAAACAACAGAGGCTCTGAAGGAAGGTCTTTTTTGTACAATGGCTCTTCAGAAACATGTTTTCAATTTCATGTTTTTCTGAGGCATTTACAGATTTCAAAATATTTCTACAGTTTCTGGGTACTAGTGCAAAGATGAGGATAAAAATAAAACCAATTCTAATTAACCACAATATTGTGGAGTATATATTTTACATGAATCAAACATTTATGTAGTGATAGACACCATTTTAAATACTCCTTATATCATCTTTTTTCTCTAACTATAAGGTGGATAATGTTATAATTCACCTTTTATGGGGGGTAGGGGGAAGCGTGAAATAGGTGAAGGGGATAAGAGGTATCAACTTCCAGTAATAAAATAAAGAAATCATAGGTACATAATGTACAGCATAGGGAAGATAGTCAACAATATTGTAATAACTTTGTACCATGATAGATGGTAACTAGTCTTATCAGGGTGATCATTTTGTAATGTAAACAAATGTTGAATCACCATGTTACACATCTGAAACTAATACAATATTGTATCTCAACCATACTTAAATAAAAATGAAATAAAATAAAATGATAAAACACTGATATTTTAAGTAAATTTATAAAATTGCACAGCAAATAAATTGCAAAACTTGCTTTTGTACCCAGCATCCAGTCTTCATAGTTTCTTCTTCCCTCTCTCTGCTCTCTCAGTGTGGGAGGGTTTAATCAGAGTCCTCATCATCTATTTTCCTGGTATTGGAAATCTATCCCATATGATTGATAGGAAAATAATCCGACCCACCATCCATACTATATGTTTAGTCAGTCAGGATCTGTCTAGTTTTTGACAGATGTTTTGACACATGTACTATGGAAAATAAAAGTTCTCTCTTTCTTTAAGATAAATACTTGCGGAGTGTCAGCAAGTAGATTGCCACACATTTCCCTGGCCTTATGAAGCAGTCAGAATGAAAGAATGTGTGAAGAAAAGCAGAGTTGATAGATGAACAGAAGAAAATATGAGCCCAAATACCATATTTTTAGTTTCTAGATCCAGATGTACCCAAAGTCAGACTAGTACTGTTTTTGTTTCATGAACAATAAATTCTCCTACTTCCCTTAAGCATAAAGAGCAGTTAATGAACATCAAACTCTCATTCTACAAGACGAGGAGGCAAACTAAGAAATGCGAGCATTAGCTCCGCTTTCAGCTCCTTGAAGGCAGGGGGGTTATGTCCTGTTCAACCTTGCTGTATCTGCACATGAATACATGCAAAAATATTTGTGGAGTGAAGGAAGGAAGGCTAGGCCCAAATCTAGTAATTTCCAGTATTGTAACAGGCAAAGTAGAGCCCCACCCAAGCCCTGACCTCCATGGCAGTCATTGATTGTTACTGATTATTATGATACATTCACTCAATACTTGACTAAATTTATATTGAATATTTTTATCATCATCATCCTTTAAAAAAATTGAGGTATCATTTACATATAATGAAATTAAGGGATATTATGGACAAATTTTGATGACATTTGACAAATGCATACATCCATATAACTCATATACTATCATGATACAGAGCATTCTCTCACCATAGTAACTCCTTATCATCTTTTCCCAGTAAATCTCTGTCAAGAGAGTTGTGTCTTCTGATTTCTATCACAGCTTAGTGTGCCCTACTCTAAAATTTCATATAAATGGAATAATACGATAGAAAATCTTTTGTTCTGGTTTCTTTCTATCTAGATGCTATTAATATCCCTCTTTCACAGAGAAAGAAAGTGCGATAACGAAGATACATAATTAGTGGCTAATTATTATTAGACAAAGTTCATCTAGACAGTAAATGTCAGAGCTCAGGTTCAAACTTAGCAACTTGATTCCAGAGTCCATGTTCTTAACAGTATGTTCAATGCCCATTTACTTGAATTTCCATATATTTACATTTAATAACCAAACATCCTACCAAAGGCTTAGGGTTTGAATTTTATTGTAGAATACATCTATTATTCAAAAGAGTACCCAACTAATATTAAGTCATGATTATTCTCTTATGTTACTTTAGCATATTTTAATCATACAAAGGAAATACAGGACCAAGGCAATCATCTAGAAATTTAAACCAAAAAACTTTGTTTTTGATTGAATTATCTTACTATCTCAGAAGTTGGTTTTAGCAAAATGTTTAAAATTAGTCTCTAAATATTCTATTTCACCCTGCATATGTAGACCAGACTTTGTGGCAAAGTACTACAAATAAAAACGAGTTAAATTATATCTTAAAAAGATAAATGTATATCATAATATAATTTACAATGACATTAATAGCCTCATTAGTTTAATTTGTTGTCACTGAAGCATTGATATAATGAAATTACTAAAAACAACATTGTGGATTCAACAACATGTTGTGGCAAGATTTTTTTAAAAACTGCTGATAATTAATTGACACTGTAAGGATCAAGAATACTGTTTACAGAGGTATTTTCTTATTGAATTATTTGAGTGAAATTACTTAGTGAAAATTTTGGTATAATGATCCCATAAAATATTGTCCTAGAATGAATTGCTGCAAACTCTTCATGAGTTTCCAAATCGAAGAACATTCTTTATAGAAATTTAAAGCCTCTCATTAAGAACTCAGAAGAAAATTATTGACATGCTGTGGGACTTTCCAGAGTGAATAGAAAATTATCTGTTTTTCTTCAGCATCATATAAAAAGACATATATAATGAAACAGATGTGAATGAGGGTAATAACGAATACACAAAGCTGCTTTTTAAAGGATTAATTATCCGTCTCAATATTTCTTCAGGCTCTTTAACTGCTTTTATTATGGTCATTGTCAATTATATATAGGCTCATTTTGATAATATTTTCTAGGCATAAACACACAAAATTATGTCCTGCCCAAGGGTACTCTGGAACTCTGTCACCTCCCCCACAACCTGCCCTCCCACTGCCTCTTGCCCAACCCTAGTAAACTAAGACAACATTTTACATTGGAGAAAGTAATGAGGTTTCCATAATACACATATAAATTGATTGGCAGAGGTAGATTTTGTTTTTATGTTAGCAGTGTTATAGAGAACAGTGGGGTTTGTACCTTAGCAGAGGAATTATTTAAGCCACACATTCTCAAAGGGAGCTGTATTACATTCAAGGGGACAAAACTGGTTCTTTGGGGTGAACATATCTTAGATATTACAACGGATTGTGGTCTTCAAAAGAAGCACAGTACATAAACAGATACACAGTATGTCTGTGGTATTAAAATTTCATGGTAGAAGCCAGACAATTAGGAAAAAAAGCCTAGAAAGGCTCTGTAGGAAAGTGGTAGTAAACAAAAGGGTTGCAAAATACTAAACAAGGATATGTCAGCTATAACAGTATTTATTGAATAATTGTGGCCATATTTAATGTTTTTATGAATATAGTTACATAAATAATAAAATTAGATTGCTTGGTGCTATTGACTGAATGTTTACGCCCCTCCTCCCAAAACTCATACGTTGAAACCTAACTCCCAATGTGACAATATTTGGAGGTGGGGCCTTTCAGAGATAATTAGGATGTGAGGGTGGAACCCTCATGAATGGGATGAGTGCCCTTATCAAAGAGACTCTGGAGAGCTCCCTTGTCTTTTTCATTACAAGTCGCAGCAAAAACATGGCCATCTATAAACCAGGAAGCAAGTTCTCACCAGGCACTGAATTTTCTGTGCCTCAGTCTTGGACTTCCCAGGTTCAGAACTATGAAAAATACATTCCTCTTGTTTATAAGCCACCCAGTCGATGGCATTTCTGTTATAACAATCAGAATGGACTGTTGATACAGGAAGTGAAGGAGAAATAATCAAGGTCTAGTTGCTTAAGTGACTGGCCCAGGGACAAACTTAAATACATTTTTGCAAATATCTTTTTGATTTCTTAATCTTTTTTTTTTTTTTTTTGTGGAAGATCAGCCTTGAGCTAACTGCTGCCAGTCCTCCTCTTTTTGCTGAGGAAGACTGGCCCTGAGCTAACATCCATGCCCATCTTCCTCTACTTTATATGTGGCATGGCTACCACAGCATGGCATGCCAAGTGGTGCCATGTCCACACCCGGGATCCGAACCAGCGAACCCCGGGCTGCCGAGAAGCAGAACGTGTGAACTTAACCATTGCACCACTGGCCGGCCCCTATCTCTTTGATTTTTAATAACACAGCTTTCTTTATATTTGAACAAATGTACATAAAGTTATTTTTGTTACAATGTTCTTGGCCCAGCCCCATGGCTGTGTGGTTAAAGTTCCATGTGCTACTTCAGAGGCCCAATTCAAGTGTTTGGATCCCAGGCATGGACCTACTCTACTCATCACCAATGCTGTAGTGCTGTCCCACATGCAAAATAGAGGAAGACTGGCAACAGATGTTAGCTCAGGGCAAATCTTCCTCAGCAAAAAAAAAATTAAAATCTTCTTAAGAGCCAATTAAGATGGTCATAAAGAGAAAACCTGTCTCTTAACCTATGCCATTGCTTTGATTGTAAGTAGGTGTGGAGAATGCTGCAAAAACAAAAGAAGAGTTGAAATAATTTCCACACTAAGGGCAGTTTTTTAACTATTTCTTTTTAGATTTAAAATTATCATAAGAAATTTTGGTTTTACAGAGATGCATTGGCAATTCTTGGCCTTTAGAAGGAAGCCAAATTTGATCACACTTCTCTCAGTTCCCAAGGAGGAAGTGTCAAAGAAAAATTGCAGAGTTAAACAGGCAAGGAAGACTTTATTCAAGACTATTGCAATAGGGGAGAGAGATTGAATTTAACTCTGCTGAAACCAAAGGCAGGAGAGTTTTTAAGCACCGGGATGAGCAAATGGATAAGCACAGGAAGACATAAGTGGGAGGGTTGATCAATGTGATTAGGTCATTTGTGTTTGCTAATTGGCACTTACCAAAGTTAGGGTTATGCCCTAAGCTAGGGAGTTAGGGGCCCTATTTTCTTGATGGTTACATTCAAAGGAATGGATTCGAAGTCCTTGAGAAAAGCATTCCTAGGCTGTAAAACTGGCAAGAGGCTGAGAGAAGATTTACACAGCAAAGAGGCATTAAAAAATTACAATTGTAAGTTTTCTAAAATAAAACTTCTGATAAAATGGAGATCATGGGCCTAAAATCAGGAACAAAGCTGTCTAATGTCTAGTCAAAGTGAAGGGAACATTAAGGCCTTCGTGGTCAGGAGAAAACGACTAATAATCAGGATCTATGACATAATTAGACAATGCTGTTTTACTCAGGGATGGAGTTATTATCACCGGGAGAAAGGTAAAGTTACACGTGTTTGTGGTTTCTTTTAGGATCATGCCTGTTGGTCAACTTACTCTAATTTCCTGATATAGTAAGATGAGTTTGACGATTTTCTGGGTTTTTTCTTGTCTTTTGTTTTATTTGTTTGCTTTTTTCATTTCCCTGTTTTTCTGATTTGACTTAGGAAGTCTGCCTTAGGGCCTCATAATAAATATTTTTTCATCTCCTTCATAAATTTTTAGATTCTTTTTTTTTTTTTACTTCACTCTGCCTTTCAGATGATAAGTTCTGTATGTCTAAGATTTGTCAGAACTTAGGGAAAAGGGATCGAAGAGCCATTTGGTTGGATTTTTGTGCAAGCTTAAGCATGACAGACAAAAAGGGGCTTTGTCACCCTTCCGTGGCTCAGCCCAGGGAGGGAGCATGATTACAGGCAGGTGCTGACTTGAAGTGCATCTGCGTGTTTAATTTCAACCAAGTGGGACAGGTCTCAGTGTAGAATAAGCCAGTATAAGAAATATCATGTTTATGCTGGACAACTGGGCAGTAAAGCGATTAGAGATTAGTTGACTATTGGTCAAATGAAATTTAAAATATTCTTGAGTTTATTCTTTCATATATTTCTGATTTTCAAATAACTATATTTAGCTTTTAAGTTATCTTAACCATAATCTTCTTTTGATTAAATAGTAACATTGGGACATTTCAATGCCTCATATATTACAAATCCATTTGAGTATTTTATTCATTTCAGGCATTATGTTTGTTTCCACAGGAGTTAAAGCTCAACGGAAGATTAAAGATAGGGGAAATACATCCACAATAAATTTCCCTATTTACAGAGTGGAGATTCAAGTGATGGGAAAGTAAAGTTGTCTTCCAGGGAGGGTTAGTCCTTTAGCTGGCATAACAAACACAGAAGTTGTAGAGGGAGTGACCATTATATCCAATCCTCTTCCCACCTCACAACTATGCAATGAGAATTCATGGTATATCAATAGTGATATCCAATTCTTTCAGTTTACCAGGTTTCCAGTTCTCACTAACATTATAAGATTTCACAGCTAAACTTTTAAATTAAATTATCATACTAACATTTCCCAAAGTGTGCTTCACCAGGTAAGAATTATGAAACAAAAATTGGGAAGGGGAAACTTTGAATTACACAAAATTATTATTATTTTCTTTTTGAACTGAAGGACTTCTGGGACATTTTATATGGTCATGTTCATTGTAAATCTTTGTGATGGTATTCCAATATAGTGTATTCCCCAAATTATTTGACTCTTTCATGAAACAACTTAAGTAATATTATACTACTGAAATCATATGTGGCATCTTGCCATTTAATTTGCATTTAAATTAATTATATTTTCATTTCTAGGTTCTAAATGGTTAGAGAGTATGTCCATATTTTACGAGAATTGTGTGTGTCAAACTAAAAAAAATTAGTTAGACATTCTTGAAATACTTAAAAACACTCACAAAAGCTCCATCTGCCTATTATTTGTCATGCAGTCTTCCTTGACACTTTTCAACTATTGTTACCACTTGAATTAAATTTACTTGACTATTGGAAAAGCGTAATCAAAATTTATTAATATAAGCTGATTTTTTAAAAAATTAACCTCTTTCTTGATTTAGAGCTATAGATACTAAGTACCTTACAAACATATAAACAAAACTATTTTCTCTACAATTAGACTCATAGCTTTCAAATGAAATTTTAGTGAAAATCATATGTTTAGTGAGTTTTGCCCTTAGCACAGATATATAAATATAAGAATACTTTGCAAATTAATTTACTTTTGATGTAGTTCTTGACTGTGGCAGTTGTGATGATAATGATGACAGAAAATAGAACCAGTCCAATTCTAGAGTACCCCTTAGAAATCTCATGATTCAGTTTCAAATTTCGTTCTAGCCTTCATGAGGTGATCAATACCTCTTACAGGAATTACAATTTGCTTTTACCTGGTTGATAAATATCAAGTAAATCCTAGGAAGATTGCAGATCAAAATAAACAAACGAAGATGTCTACCATCAGTTGCTCCTTCCCAAAACCAAACTTCTTTTACTAATCTCATCATTATCCACTTTTTTATGAAAGTAAAGAAGGTTAACTGTTTATGTCATGAATAAAGATCATGTAAGATACTCTGGTCCCTGATGTAGAGTGCTTCCAGCCTGTGCCATAGCATTTAACATAATCTTCTAGTTGGAATCACAGAAGTTTGTAAATTACTTTGAAGAAATCTATATTTAACTTAGTCCTTCTTCAAAATTGACAAGACTTTTAAGGGATCTAGGAAGCTCTTGTTAAAAATTGACATTAGTTGAATGAGACTCTTACTGTAGACATCCCTGAACTTTCTAGAGTTCTGTCTTCTTTTTTTATTTCCTAGTATGCAAAATATCTCCTTTTTTTTTCTGAATTTGCAACTGTTCTTTAGAAATATACAGATCTGTGGAATATTAGAAAAATTATTTATTTATGAATAGCTTTGGGTATGCCCACAGTTTTGGAAGTAAAAGTTATATCCATAGCCATAAAGGAAATTTTGTTACTAGATGATGATATGTACATAACAGAATCCAGAGTATGTTGCAAAATCTTTCTTAAATATGCCTTTCAGTAAGCTATCAACCCATACAATGCCTACCTCAGGTAGGCCTCAGGAAACCCTCCACCTTTTTCTCCTCCCTGAGATCTTCTGCTATTTTTACACCACTGCTCTCCCTCACCTACCTGGTCCTGGTTCTCCCAAAGGGGACCAGATATACGAACCATGCAAATGCTTCAGGTTGTTTCAGATCCCTCAAAACAACAGCAGTAAATGCTTCCATATGATGACTCAGCATTTTTCTTACTAATTTTGAACATCTCTTTCATCTTCTCTTTGCATTATTGCAGTAACAGAATGCTTGTCTCTTTTTTCCCTCTTTACCAAAGACTACTGAAACCTTTATTTCCTATTTTGGTATTGGTTGGGACACTGAGGTTGAGAGGAAGTGAGGAAAGTGGATTAAGCTCCCAGAAAGGAGCTAAGGGAGATTCTGGTGTTTAAAAGACTCTCCTTAGGGAATGCTTTGAATATATTCAAAGTGAGGATACTCTTCCCCGCAGCTTTCTGAGTTGAGAGGACTAGAGAGTACCTCTTCAGGTAGCTTCTAGCTACATGTGATAGCGGTGGTGGCGGGGGGGGGGGGGGGGGGGGTTCTTTCTAGAATTATCATCACATTTCACTCAGGAAATCCACCAGTGGATTTTCTGGTGGTTTCTATATGGAGCTGTTATTTGTTCCTTATCTTTTGATGCCAATAATCACATATCCCTACCTCACTGTCCTCTTTTATGTACTCACATCACATTCTACAATACATTTTGCCACATCTTGACCCTAGATATACTGAAGTGGTGGGATTCACTGGGCTCTTACTTCGGCTTTCTATGAACCTTTTCCCACTTGTTCCATTGATAGAACGAGAGGAGGACCAGACTCTGTAGTCCAGTTTCGAGCACAGCTGGGGAATTTGAACATGGTTGTTAGGGTCAGAGTTTTAAGGTAGGTAGGGTAGATCCACACCATCACCCGCCATTTCCTTACTCTTTTAGACAGAGTCCCCATCATGTTAAGTCTATATAGTCTCTCTAGTTAGGGTTCACCTTAAGAATATGGATGATTCTTGCTAACTATAATACTTTGGAAAATACAGATGCTCAAAATCTGCTCTTTATCAGAATAAGTTCAAGCTAGGAACCTATAGAGGGGGAATGCAATTTTCTTTTCACCTTAGTCATATCAGAGTGTTTTGGTCCTATTCTAGACCAATGCTGTCCAAGTACTGATGTCTCTTTAAAGAAAAGAAAAAAATATGCTGATCCTAATTCTAGTAGCTTTTTAGTTTGAGAATATTTTAAATAGGCTAATTTAGTGTGAAAAAATTTTCCTTTGAATGCACCAGGTGGAAATTTTGAACATCTGCAGCCTTATATGATCAGAACAACCACACCTCTAAAATCTCTACTTTCTATTCTTTCCAAAAGTGTCCAAAGCCACCTGCATAATCACTAGGATCATAGGACAATTTTTCTGAAACATCACCGTATTTTTCTCAGTCCATTTGTAGAGCATAGTAGAAATCTATAAAATCTATAAAACTACAATATATTGCTGTGTGACAATTTAAGCTCATAATTCTTAGTGCCTATTTCATTGTTTTTTAGTGAATGAGGATATTTACTTTGGAATCCGATATGATTATATTGTGGGTAGTCTTCTGTGTCAGTAAATACATGGGGAAGAGAACTAACATTTATCTAGAGCTTGTTATTTTTAAGGGATTGTTGAGGACATTTAAAATTCAGTTTTTATTTTAATTTTCACTATAACCTTAGGAAATAGTTGCTATGATCTCCTAATTGCAAATGATGGAAGTGAGACTGAGTATTAAAATAATAAATATCCGTGCTTTTTCTTTAGTGATTTTGAAGCATTTTCTGGGCCCTAGTAGGTACAGGCTATCCTCAGAGAACACTGATAAAGTCCAAGAGGTGCAGTGAGGATGGTCAAAGATAGTCCATCCATGTTTCAGCCAAAGCAGCAGGCGTACACTTTGAACTTACAAGTGAAAATTCATTTGAAGAAAGGGGATGGATAGCTTTAAAAAGTTTACATGATTATACCCTGGCATTTATCTCCCCACAGAATGCTTAACACTCTAGGCTTCATTTCAAAATACCTCATTTATTCTGGGATGAATTCTGTCCCCTAATTAATCCCATCCATGCACAGAGATCCTGGGAAAGAAATAGAGGGACAGTGAGAGGTTCTGAGTATGCCACTGACCCCCAGATGCTCCAAGTACTTCTCCATGGACTTCAAAAAAACACACTGGGAAGTACTAATAAGCTTTGAATACTATTTTGGTTATTCACTTCTTTTCTATATTAATAACAAATCCAAAAAAGAACCAGTAAAAAAGTCCTGATTGAGGAAGATTTCTGAACTTATAAGCATTTGATTAAAATCTTTCTAAGTGATGAATTTTACTGCTGTGTACTTCTAGAATAAATTGGCACTAGAACATTTGTGCCATTCATTTCCATACAATTCGTAAAGATATTACCTATTTGGAATATTACCCACTTTTCTTCATGTACAACATAAAAATTTATGATGGTTACCCTTTAAATGTGTGTCTAAAAGTATGCATTACAATAAAGCATGATTTGTGATGGGAATAAGCATTGCATCTTCCTTTTTAATTACCTTTCTCTTGTAGATGAACTCAGGAAAATATCAAAGTAAAATGCATCTTATCACAGAAGAATGCATCAGGATGAGTTGCATACTATATTAAACATTCCCCAAATTTATAATAAGAGTTATACCTCTACTAAATAACCACACTGGCCTGAGTTCATTTTTTTTAATGGAGATGATTATTGAATTACACAATCTATATTCTTTTGCTCATTATTCCATGGTATAGTATTTCACAAAACAGAAATATTTGTAGGGTTTAAAATATGCCCATTGAGTTCTGAGAGATTCTTTTATATATTTTCTATTGTTTTCGATGACAATTATATTCATATATTCTGGGACACTAAATGATTCATAACTTTGCTAGCTTAAGATATTTTATTTTGTGTCATAAAATATGGAGTGGCATGAAATAAAACTAAGCAGGATAGTCATCTTATGAAAATTAACCTTTCCACTTTAAGTTAGGGAGCTACAACTTTATGACTCACGTGCAATGTCAGCAAGTTTACAAAGAAATAAAGTTCAGAAATACATGGAAAACACAATACACAGAAAAGAGCAGAATATTAAGCATACTTGTTTATTTTATTTTATCATATGTTTACAGCCTATGGTAGAAGTCAGAGATGGATTGTGTAAAGACAACCATACTCTATAGTAGAACAAGTATAATTGGGTTACTGCCCATCCACAATGCTCTGAGCGTGACTCCATCTTCCAGCTGGTAATCAGAAGCCATCCTCTCAGAAAGGGCTCTTTTTACTTCCTTTTTCAGATGTAAAAAATCTCCCCAAAGTCATGAGGGCTTATGATATCCTCAGGGAAGCACTGAATTACTACATTTTGTTTATTATATGTGTCAAATACAATTGATTGTAGTGAAGAAGATGGAAATCAAAATCACACCAGTCTTTTGATTTCTTAGATGAAATGGCCAGCCCCCAGAGGTGCCATGTACAAGATGACCCCAGAGTCAAGGGGAGAAACATAAAGTAGGTGTAAGGGCCCAAGTTAGCTGGTTCTGGATACACATTGGGTTCCATTCTGAGGAAGACATTTTGTTTCACTTGCAGGACATAGAATTGTAATCCTTGGTGAAAGCAGACAAATTTCATCATAAAATATTTCGCTGGAGCACTGGGGGATGAGTTTGATACCCTTGAGTATTTGAGGGTCCACGACTTACCAAGGTTCCCAGGTTATTGACAAACATTGGGGCAGACTAACATCTTGTAGATGCTCTTTTTAAAATACAAACTAACAAACACAAAGTGAGATAAAAATCCAAACCAAGTAAGGTGCTGTATGTTTGTATGACTTTGTGTGTTTTCTGAACATAAAGTAAGACACTCAGGGCCAGCCCCGTGGTCTAGTGGTTAAGTTGAGTGCACTCCACTTTGCGGCCTGGGTTTGGTTCCTGGGCTCATACCTACACCTCTGTTAGTGGTCATGCTGTACTGGGAGCCCACATACTAAAAATAGAGGAAGGTTGGCATGGATGTTAGCTCAGGGCAAATCTTCCTTAGCAAAAAAACAAAAAAAACCCAAGACATTCATTTAAAGGATTTTACATTATTTAAAAACACCAAGTAAGGAATAAAAATGGGATCTTTTCATCATAGAATCCAAAATTGATAAATTATAGAATGAATGGATGTGAAAATGGATATGCTTACTCAATTTATAGTATAGGTTTTTTTAAAACTGAGGTAAAATTATATATAATATTATATAAGTTCCAGGTGTACATTATAATTAAACATTCAGCAGCACACAATACAAAGTGATCATCTCCAAAAGTCTAGTTATCATTCATCACCATAGAATTGACCTCCTTCATCCATTTCACCCACCCCAAAACCCCTACCCATCTAGTAACCACCTATCTGTTCTGTATCTTTGAGCTGGCTTTTGTTTTGTTTTGTTTCTTTATTTGTTTTGTTTTTTTTAGATTCCACATAGGAGTGAAATCATATGGTATTTGTCTTTCTCCATCTGGATTATTTCACTTAGCATAATACCCTCAAGATCCATCCATGTTGTCACAAATGGCAAGATTTTCTTCACTTTTATGACTCAATATTATTCCATTATATATATATATATACATATATATGTATATATATATATATGCACCAAATCTTCTTTATCCATTCATCTATTGATGGACACTTTTGGTTGTTTCCATAATGTGGCTATTGTAAATTATGCTGTAATGCATATAAGGGTGCATATATTTCCTTGAATTAGTGTTTTCATATTCTTCAGCTAAGTACTCTTAAGCGGAATAGTTGGATCATATGGTAGCTCTATTCTTAATTTTGGGGGAAATGTCCATACTGTTTTTCATAGTGGTAGCATCAAATTACATTTCCACCAATAGTGTATAAGGGTTCTCTTTTCTCCACATCCCCTCCAACACTTGTTATTTCTTCTCTTTTTGATAATAGCCATTCTAACAGGCATGAGGTGATATGTCATTGTGTGTGTGTGTGTGCTTTTTTTTTTTTTTTTCCTGAGGAAGATTCTCCATGAGCTAACAGTTGTTGCCAATGTTCTTCTTTTGGTACATGAGCTTCCACCACAGCATAGTCACTGACAGACTGTTGGTGCAGGTCTGTGCCTAGGAACCAAACCCAGGCCACCAAAGTGGAGGACACTAAACTTAACCACTAGGCCACCAGGGCTGGGCCTCATTGTGGTTTTGATCTGTATTTCTTACTATTTAGTGATGTTGAACATCTTTTTATGTACTTGTTGGCTGTCTATATGTCTTCTTTGGAAAAATGTCTTTTCAGGTCCTCTGCCCATTTTTTAATCAGGTTGTTTATTTTTGTGTTGTTGAGTTGCATGAGTTCATTATATATTTTGGATATTAACCATTTGTCAGATGTTTCATACCACTGTGGTCAGAAAAGATACTTGATATGATTTCAATTTTCTTGAGTTTATTGAGATTTATTTTGTGGCCTAGCATTGAACTATCATGGAGAATGCTCCATGTACACTTGGAAAGAATGTATATTCTGCTGCTTTTGGACAGAATGTTCTGTTTATATCTATTAAATCCATCAGATCTAATGTGTCATTTGTAGTTAATGTGTCATTATAGATTTTGTGTCTGGATGATCTATCTATTGATGTAAATGGAGTTAAAGTCACCTATTATTATTGTATGTTGTCAATTTCTCCCTTTAGGTCCATTAATATTTGCTTTATATGTTTTACCACTCCTGTGATGAGTGCATATATGTATATATATTTATAATATATTTATAAATGTTATATCTTCTTGCTGGATTGACACTGTTATAATTACATAATACCCTTTTTTGTCTTTTATAATAGTCTTTGTTTTAAAGTCTATTTTGTCTGATACACCAACTTTCTTTTCATTTGCATTAGCATGGAACATCTTTCTTTAGCCTTTCACTTTCAGTCTATAAGTGTGTCCTTATTCATAAAGTGAGTCTCTTGCAGGCAGCATATAGATGGGTCTTGTTTTTTTTTATCCATTCAGTAACTCTACGTTTTGATTGCAGAGTTTAGTCCACTTACATTTAAAATAATTATTGATAATAGTGTACTTATTGTCATTTTGTTAATCATGTTCTGGCTGTTTTCGTAGTTCCTCTCTATTCCTTTCTTCTTCTCTTTCTCTCTTCCCTTGTGGTTTGATGGTTTTCTTTAGTGCTATGTTTAGATTCCTTTCTCATTTTCTTTTGTGTATTTACTAAAAGCTTTTGCTTTGTGGTTACTGTGAGTTTCACATATAATATTCCATGTATATAATGGTGTGCGTTAAGTTGATAGCAACTTAAATTTGAACACATTGCAAAATTTTAAATTTTTACTCTCCTCCTCCCATGTTTTATATTTTTGATGTTACATTTCACATCTTTTTATTTTACGCATAACAACTAATTATGTAGTTTTTGCAAATTTTGTAACTTTTATCTTTTAGCCTTCATATTTGGTTTATAAGTGATTGATCCTCTACTTTTGCTATATATTTACCTTTTCCAGTGAGATTTTTTACTTTCAGGTGTTTTTCTGTTACTAATTAGTACCATTTATTTTTAGCTTAAAGAAGTCTCTTTAACATTTCTTATACTGCTGGTTTAGTGGTGACAAACTCCTTTAGCTTTTGCTTATCTGGAAAACTCTTCATCTCTCTCTCTCAATTCTGAATGATAACTTTGTCATTTAAAGGACTGTTGGTTGGAAGTTTTCTTCTTTCAGCACTTTGAATATGCCATGCCACTCTCTTCTGGCCTGCAAACTTTCTGCTGAAACATCTGCTGACAGCTTTGTGGGGTTTCCCTTGAACATAATAAGTTGTTTTTCTCTTGCTGTTTTTAAGATTCTCTTTTTAAATTTATCATTTTAATTATAATGCATCTTGGTGTGGGTCTTTTTGGGTTCATCTTATTGGGAACTCTCTAAGCTCTCCGGACCTGGATGTCTGTTTCCACCCCCAGATTAGAGAATTTTTCAGCCATTATTTCTTCAAATACTTTTTCTGAAACTTTCTCTCTCTCTTTCCTTTCGGGACCCCTATAATGCAAATGTTATTCTTTTTTATTTTAAAGATTAGCATCTGAGCCAACATCTGTTGCCAATCCTTTTTTTTTTTTTTAATTCTCCCCAAAGTTCCCCAGTACATAGTTGTACATTCTAGTTGTAGATCCTTTTGGTTGTGCTATGTGGGATGCCACCTCAGCATGGCCTGATGAGCTGTGCCATGTCCACGCCCAGGATCTGAACCAGCAAAACCCTGGGCCGATGAAGCAGAGCATACAAACTTAACCACTTGGCCATGGGGCCAGCCCTGGCAAATGTTATTCTGCTTGATGTTGCCCCAATGTTCCTTAAGGTATCCTCACTTTGAAACTTTCTTATATTTTCTATCTGTTTGTTGAAGATCTCACTGTGTTCATCCATATCAATGAGCATCTTTGTGACCATGACTTTAAACTCTTTATCAGGTAGATTGCTTATCTCCATTTCATTAATGTCTCTTTCTGAGGTTTTGTCTTGTTCTTTTGTTTGGAACATATTCCTTTGTCTCATTTTATCTGACTGTGTTTGATTTCTAAAGAAATCAACTACCTCTCCCACTCTTGAAGGAGTGGCCTTATTGTCCGAGATGTCACATGAGACCCAAAAGCATAATTCCCCTGGCCACCAGGGCTAGGTGCTCTAGGAGTGTTCCCTGGCAGGCTGCATGTGCCCACCTGGTGTGGCAGGGCCTGTGACTGCAGTGTGTGGGTGGGCAGAGCATGCAGGTAGACAGGGATGCAGCGCAAAGAATGGAGGTGCTCAGCCAGCCCAATGGGGGTGGGGCAGACTGCCTCACTGCAGTGCTAGGGGTGGAGTGCTTGGTTGGCCTGGCCAGGGTGTAGCAGGCCTCCATGGCCACGGCACACAGAGGTATGGCGCTCCCACCAGAACTAACAGGCTAGAGGGAGGGTGTGAAAATTAAGCCTGTCTGCACCAGCACCAACAAGGCAGAAGAAGAACATAAAGATGATGCCTGCCAGTGCCTTTGTCCAGGGAGAGAGTCCCAATAGTATCCTGATTCTTGGGCAGATGCTTTAAGATAGGCAAATGAGTCTCCTTTGCCTGAGGTCTAGGTGCTTTTCAAACTGTTGCTTTTGTTCTGGGTTTGGGGCCAATAAGTCTGTGTGGAATCCCTTTAAAAGTAAGTTTTCTGTTTCCTGTAGCTAAATGGCTCCCTTGGACATAGACTATTGATTTTCAAAGCCAGACACTTTGGGGGCTTGTCTGTCCACATAGGTCCAAAGGGTGGGAGTGCCTGATGTGGGGCACAAACCACTTGCTCCTCAGCGATACGCTCCATTTTCTGAGATCCTTTCCGACTGTGGGATGCTGTGCCTGCAGTGGGGTTTCAGGTGAGACTGTGTCCACCTGTCCTCCCTGTCTCAGTGTAGTCCTTCCACACTTTGTTGATGAGGGGCTGCTCAGTTATCCTTCAGGTCCATTTCAGAAGGAAGTGCTCCATGTATAGGTGTAGATTCATTGTGTCCGTGAGAAGAGGTAAGCTGAGGATCCTTCTACGCCACCATCTTGAACTATAATCCTAATATATGATGAGTTTTTAAAATACGTAAAATTTCAATTTATTAGAAAGAAGAGGAAGTTTCCTATTTATTGTTTTCCATCTTCCTTCAATAATATTGTATTCCAGCAATTAATATGCAATATTTCTCATGGTTATTTCCATAGTTCTGATTTTTGACTCATCAATATTAAATAGGAACTAGTGACTTATCATAACAAAAGATGACAATTTATCTTATTAAAATCACTCTGTCCACCGTTATTTTTATTCCACTAGATACGGAAGAGTTACACATTTTAAAACTTCAGTGGATTTTTAATTAAAATATCAACTTTAGACAACTTTAAACCTTATCCATTGACTCATCTTCTTATAAGATGAGGATACAAGCACTGTGCTCTTACCATCCGGAAATTATGTGAGCTATAACTTTACTTTTATTTTAACGAAGTTGAAAACAATTTTATTTTCTTTGGCAGATGAAATTAAGTTTTATGTATGTTGTCTGTTTATTAATACCAAATATTACATATCAACTCAGAGATTTCAATTCCAAGTATGATGAAGTAGTTAACAATGGATTAGCCCCTCCACTGTAAACAAACAAACAATCAGGTAAAATATGTAAGGCAAGAGTTAACATAACTTGGCCATCAGGCAGAACACAACCTCAAATTTTGGAAGCATGGATGTTCATGAGATGAGCTCCACAATCATTTCTCTAACAGCAAACAATTTCTTAACGATGGCTCAGCAAGCTGGTCTCCAAGAAGAAAAACAAGGGTTGAACTAAAATAACGAAGTAGACGTCAGAATTATGGGTGCTCAAGTGGCTGAATTCTGTAGATAAGACCACTGAAGTGAAGGGAGCTATGCAAGGTGGAGTCCCACAAATATGTGTGAAGGCTCCTAATAAGTCTTATGCCAGGGATTAGGTTTCATATACACAAGGGAAGACTCTACACAACTTATAATACAGCATTGACTATGAGGTTGAGAATGAAATAGGCACTAGAGGCCACACAGTGCTGGGAGACATTGCAGTCAAGGAATCTCATTACCACCTCCTTTACATCTTGTGCATGCAGCTGGGACACCAGAAAACCCACAGCTTATGAGTACGTATGATGACCTAGTAAGGCCTATACTATACCATCCCTAACACGGCTCAAGTCAAGCCCTGACAAGTTCCACAAGAGAGGCAGAATTTGGAGATTGAATCCTACCAAGATAGAGAAGCTTGAGAAGCACCTTGGACTTTCCAGAGATCCGTCCCCAAAAAGTGTTAACAAAGCCTACATAAGGGCAAGGAGATCAGCCATTAATTGAACTCCTTACCAGAAAAATATAAATATACTTCAGAGGAAGTTAACAGAATCTAGAGTGTCTAGATAATATATCATCAAAAATTTTCAGTACAAAATAATAATTTAAAAAATTACATATGCAAAGAAACCAAACTATGTGACTGGAAATCAATGAAACAAGCAGTCAATAGAAATCAAGCCAGCACTGCCTTGGATGTTAGATTTAGTGGACACCAAGTTGAAAGCAGGTATTATTTAGTTCAAAGAAGTAAAGCAGGTTTAATAAATATTTTCAAAGAATTAAACACTAGTAAATAAAATAGAGTGATAAAGATATATATGTGATCTCACCAGAGAAATGGGATCCATAAAAAAATGAAAATTGTAAAACTGAAAATTACAAAAATGGTGCACATTTTTTCTGTGCTTCACAATAGATTAGGATGAGAGAAGAGTCAGTGAACTTTATCACTGATGAATAAAAAGTATATTATTTGAATAACAGAGAGAGATATGATTAAGAGAAACATGCTCAGAATAGCCAGCAATTGTTGGACAAAATAAAAGAGTCTAACATACACTCAGTAATAGCTCCAGGAAGAGCAATGTGTGAGAATGGAGTAGAATATTTTTAAAGAAACAATGTAGGATAATTTCTCCAATGCAACAGAAATGAATCGACGTGCAAACCCAAATAAATTCAGTAGGAAATCAAAGATAATCTGAAAGCATTCACAGAAAAAATAAAGGAATATTACATGCAGGAAAATAATAATATGAATTTCTACTTACCCCTTATCAGAAATAATTAAGGCCTGCAGAAAATGGAACGATATTTGAAAGGCTGAAAGAAAGAAAGGAAAAGAAAATCAAGTTCTGTTCATTCAGGGTTCTGTATACAGTGAAAATATTCTTGAAAACAGGATAAATAAAAACCATTTCAGACAAATGAAAACTGAGAGATTTGCTTGCCCAGAGACCTGCACTGCAAGAAATGATGAAGGATATTCTTCAGGCTGAAGAATAATAACACCACATAGAAATGTGGATCTACTGAAAGGAAAGAAGAGTACCAGAAAAGAAAATATGTGGGTCAGTATAAACAACTGTGTATTTTTCTTTCTTTTCATAATATTCTTTGGGGAGAACTGACAAAAATAAAATTAATAAAGTATAAAATGTGATTTGTAATGCACATTGAAATACAAGATATGACAATGACACTTGGAATTATCATTCCATGTAGATATGAGGGTAGATATAGGGAATTATACTCCTGGATATTATTTCATTTGAGAAGTCAGAAACAGGAGGTTGAAACTAAAAATTGACAAGTATGAAGTGTGAAGTAGGAAGCGTAAAAAGTAAAACGTGAAGCGCAAAATTTAAATAATATATAATATTGACTCTAAATACTTTTATAGGTTAATAATGCATAATTTCACCTCTAAAACAAGCACTAAAAATAAAAAAAGGTAGACAGCAAGTATGTAAAGAAAAGATATAACACACACACAAAAATTAGAATACAAGCTGCCATTCACGTTGAAGTAACTGGTATTCAACTTTCACCTCTGGCCTAAAAGAATCTATAAAATTGGGCAAAATTAAAAACAGAATTTTAACCTGGGGCTTTTTTCTTTTTAGATATCACTTTCTTATATGTAAATGAAAGACTTATTCTTGAATAGCAATTCTTAAATGGAATTATACAGACTGGCTGTGTCGGAATTATCTGCAGAATTTTTTTTTTTTTTTTAAAGATTGGCACCTGAGCTAACTGTTGCCAATCTTCTTTTTTTTTTTTCCTCTGCTTTTATCTCCCCAAATCCCTCCAGTACATGGTTGTACATTTTGGTTATGGGTCCTTCTAGTTGTGGCATGTGGGATGCCACCTCAACATGGCCTAACGAGTCATGCCATCTCTGCACCCAGGATCCAAACCCTGGGCCACCAAAGCAGAGCGTGTGAACTTAACCACTTGGCCACGGGGCCGGCCCCTCTGCAGAATTGCTTTTATCATTTTTTAAACACAGATTTCTGGCCTTAGAAGAGTCTTACTGAATAAGAACTTCCAGGGACCAACATATTCTAATATGCAACCAGGTTGAAAACTACAAAACTAAACGACCTTCAGTCTCTCTTTCAGCTCTTACATTCTAACTCACTGAATAAAATAATTAACTTTAAACATACATGTGTTGTTTTACTTCCAGTAATAATACATCTTTAAGGATTTTTCTAGTACTTATGAACATGCCATTATAGCATCATTTAAATAGACTTGCTTATGAATTTAGATGTTTAATGACCTTTACAATGAAATGTTTCATCTTAATAGCCCTTCACTGTAAATGTCTTGTTAAAGGGAGAATATTCCCAGGAATGTGTAGAGATCCTGAATTTACAGGGTCAAATTACACATGATAAATAGTAGCAATTGAATAGATACTACAAAATAAATCTTCAGAAACCTAATAATTAGGAGCACAGTTTTTAAAACCAAATAATATGTTTGCTCACATAAACACAAATAATTACAGGCCTAGGAATAATCGTGAAATTACAGATGGTTACACAATGAATGATAGACAAGAATGCTATGTATTTATCACTTATTCTCTTTATTTTTCAAAGCATTTAAGCTTACCTGCCAATGGGATGCTATCTAAGAGCCCATTATCTATTCCAAAAATTGATTTTCAATTAATCTGTATCTCCACTTCTCACCTTAGCCAATATATCTCCAGGAAACACTACTCACTGAGAACATGAAATTTGATTAGATGACACTCAATGGGCTCAAATTGATGCTTATTTCTTTTCCTTGGGACATGTTAATTATACATTTGGTTTCTATAAATAAATATAATTAAATATAACTCTTAAGACTATCTCACACATCATTGGAAACCAGATCAAAACTGTTTATGATACTGTGAAGGAGAAGAAATACTGAAATACCCAAGTGTATTTGCTAGAGACATGATCTGAATAAGACGAGTTATTTCTTCCCCCCAGCTAGGGATCTTTGAAAATGTTTCTAGTGTTATATTTTCTGATATAAATTTTGTAACCTGTTAATGAATGTAAACAATAAAATCTGTTCAAGTGAAACAAACACAAAGAGGGAGGAGAAAACTTACATATGCCAAATTACTCTGTATTCACTTTCCTATTCCTATTGCTACCCCCTCCTCACATATATAACACAAATGAGTCAACATCACAGCACACATAGCTACTCACAATCCGGACACAAAATGAATACAGTGTCATGCAAAGGAAAGTTACGTAGGCAAACCCTGGAGATACTGCAGTTTCAGTTCCCGACGATCACAATACAGTGAGTTACATGAAGTTTCTGGTTTCTCGGTGCATATAAAAGTGATGTTTATACTATACTGCAGCCTATTAAGTGTGCAGTAGCAGCAGTAGCACTATGTCTAAAGAAACAATGTATATACCTTAATTTAAAAATATTTTATTGCTAAAAATTGCTAACCATCATCTGAACTTTCAGCAAGTCTTGTAAAATGCATAATATCTGCGAAGTGCAATAAGGCGAGGTATGCCTGTAGAGGCTTCATATTTTTATTGGTACCCAGTGTCATGACACAGCCTGCCTCTATGACTAATCCATGGCAGTCCCTATATGAACTGCCTTTTTCAACATCTACTACTTACAAAGGAGCTGGATTCCACAGATCTGGAATGTCTTTTTAGGCATGATCTTTTCTCAACAGGCTTTTCAAGCTGGTTTTGGAGGAAAGGGGTTCTAACTGATGGGGAGAAATAATTTTACCTCTGCCCTTCTAGGCTCTTCTGGCTAGTGGTCTAAGAATTAAATTGACATGAGACAGATTAACACAAGAAAATCAAATTTAATTTTATACATATAGGGGCTCCATAAGAATATAAGGCCCCAGGACAAGTTAGGCAATCAAGGCTTATATGCCGTCTGAAAGAAGAAGAAGTCAGAAGGGGTCTGGGACTTCAAAGAGGAGGAAAATAATTCACAGGAAGATGGAAAAAGCAAATGTTTAGTAAACAAACGTTTGCCATGCTATGCAGAGACAAGGGGGAACAGAGAAGACTTTGATCAAACAGGCCTTGCTGTGTTGCCTCCCGTCTACCACACTTAGCTCCTATTCTTTGTGATTTTCTCTGGTGAGAGTTCTCTTCCTGGACCAAGTCTTCTGTCTAAATTCTTTTGGGTAGTTAAGGGGGAGGCGAAAAGCAAAAAGAAACTTCTGTTTCTTAAAAAGAATCATCTCAAAATAATCCTCATGTCAAATTTTGCTCCTCGACACCATCAAGACTGATGCCATGATGTTCCTCTTATGTATTCCTCTGCATATAGCAAACAACTACAGAATTAAATATATTTGCTCCTTTTAACTTAATAATTTGTTTCAAATAGGCATTCACATTTTAGGTTATTTCAGAAAATGGAGACTGACTAATCAAATAATTTAATCTGTAAGAGCTAATATTACTGACAAATGAGATTATTATGATTTGGAGGCTATAGATTTTTAAACTACTGAGTAGGAGGGCCCTTTGAAACCTTGTGTAATTTGTATCATGCGTTTTCCTTTGACATTAGTGTCAAACCCCAGAACAAATTATCTTCGCTTTAAGTATTCAATTATAATAGTTAAAAAAGTCATTTTATATTTGGCCCATGTTTCCATTTTCATAGTTCTTTTTTCTTTGTGTGACTGTAAACATCTCCCTGCTATCATTTTCTTTCCATCTAGAGATTTTCTTTTAATATTTGTTTTCCTGTGGGCCTCTTGACCATTAGTTCTTTCAAATTTTATTGGTCTTAAGTCTTTATGTCCACTTTCTTTTGGAATGGTATTTTCAATAGGTGGTGAGTTCTTTTTTTTGTTTTTAAAGGAACAGTCTTTTTTTTCCTAAAGATTGGCACCTGAGCTAACAACTGTGGCCAATCTTTTTTTTTTTTTCTCTGCTTTATCTCCCCAAATCCCCCCGGTACATAGTTGTATATCTTAGTTGCAGGTCTTTCTAGTCGTAGCATATGGGACGCCGCCTTAACGTGGCCTGACGAGCGGTGCCATGTTTGCGCCCGGGATCCGAACCAGCGAAACCCTGGGCTGCTGCTGCAGAGCACGCAAACTTAACCACCCGACCACGGGGCCGGCCTGGGTGGTGAGTTCTAAAATGGCAGAACTTTATGTCAGCACTTGAAAGATGTCATTCCACTATCACCACCTTACAGTCTCTCTTATGAATAATCTGCATTTGTTTTTTGTTCTACATGTATTATATTTTCCTTCTTCTTGTTTATTTCAACATTTTTCTGTATCAGTAGTTTGTAGTAATTTCATTATGATATACCTTGATCTGTTTTCCTTTTTTTTATACTGTTTTAGGTTTGTTGAGATTCTGAAATGTGTGATTTTATAATTTTCATCAAAATTTAGACAATTTTTGACCATTGCAACATAGGTCGTACTTACATTAATGACTAAATTGAGAGATTAAACTCTCTACGGTAGATTACCCTCCACACTAGTGTCGCTGTTCAGTTATTTCACAGTTACTCATGAGCTCATGTTTTTCCCTATCGATCTCATCTTCAAGTCTCAATCACAACTCCTCTGCCTCCTGGATCACCTAATTGCAGAGTGTTGATATTGAGACTTTCATAGATGTTGGGGGCAGCAACTGGAGAGGAGGATGCAGCTCTCTGCTTTATAAGTCATATATATATAGAACTCTCCATTCATTTCCCATACCACTGCTGGTACCACTGTATAACTTTTGATAAGACCACTTAAGATATAAGAATAATAGGTGTGAGAGATTCACGTAAAATTTCTACTATGGGGCCAGCCCTGCGGTGCAGTGGTTAAGTGAGCATGCTCTACTTCTCGCAGCTCGGGGTTTGCCGGTTCGGACCCAGGTGTGGACATGGCACCACTTGGCACGCTATGCTGTGGTAGGCATCCCACATAGAAAGTAAAGGAAGATGGGCATAGATGTTAGCTCAGGGCTAATCTTGCTCAAAAAAAAAAATTCTGCTAGGTATGACTAATTTTTATTCTTACAGATGCAAATTCACCTCCAAGATTTTCCTTAAAGTTTCCTTAACAATATGGTCCTCAAAATTTTGCTAATATTTCCTCCCAACAGGATTTTGAAAATATACATCCTGGGAAACAATGTTGCTTATTTAAAATTAATCTGTTCTCATGTATTTCCAGCCAAATTGAAGTTAGGAGGGTGCACATACCTTGCTCTGGAAAACAGGCTATAAGTAGAAGTGATATGTGTTCTGTATATGTATACGTGCTCTTCACCACAATGACCAAAGAAGCCTATTTGATCCAAATTCTATATCTGACTGGCTATGTGGAGCAGACCCCTTCCAATGACCCTCAATGCATATATACCATGACTGGGAAGTAATTTTTATTGTGTTAGGCAACTGAGAGTTAAGTACCTGAGGTTATCAGTTACTGCAGCATAGCCTGTCTTATTCTGACAAATAAACCTTCACATATTCCTAAGTTTGGAAGTTTGATTTTACTCATAGGAGACAGAGTACGGAACTCCCCCCTTATTCATGGGGGATATGTCTCAAGAACCCCAGTGAAAACCTAAAACCATGGGTAGTACCAAAGCCTGTATGTACCAGATGTTTTCTTATACATACATACCCATGATAAAGTTTAATTTATAAATTAGGTACAGTAAGAGATTAACAACAATAACTAATAATAAAATTGGTTTTAGGGCCATTTGTAAGTAAAATAAGGGTTACTTGAACTCAAGCACTGCAATACTGTGATAGTGGATCTGCTAACCCAGACAGCTACAAAGTGCCTAATGGGTGGGTAGCAATACAGCATGGACACACTGGACAAAGGAATGATTCGCATGCTGGATGGGACAGAGTGGGATGGCACAAGATTTCATCACAATACGTGGAATGGCAGGAAATTTAAAACTTACGAATAGTTTATTTCTGGAATTTTGCATTTAATCTTTTGGATCAAGGTTTACCACAGGTAACTGAAACCACAGAAAGGAAAAGTGCAGATAAGGGGGCGCTACTGTCTGTCAAATAATTGAAAATTTTTGTAAACAGTGTGCCTAGGAAATGGTGTAACAAAATAACCAATGACTTTCTATAGATAAGAGAGAGAGTTGAGTTTTACTTGAGCCAGAGTGAGGATTATAACCCAGGAAGGTCTTTTCCAGAAAGGAAGAAAGTGTTCCAGAGAAGCATGCTTTTCAGTACAGTCTTATACATATTAAGCACTCCTAGGATACATATTCATCAAAGTTTCAAAGAGATATTCAGTTGCAAATTAGCAGATCAACATGACCCTGATTTGGGGAAAGGGAATAACAAGGGACATTACCAATAGGGCATAGGAGGGGAAGCGTGCATTCTTATCTTAAGAGAGTGCATTCTTTACTTGAATGGTATGTACAGTGTAGGGGTCTGGAATTGGCCACCACAAGATATGTCTCTTTGGCATGAGGATTATTTGAGGCTGATTGCTTTTGATAAACTGGGACAGGGAAGGAGGCTCTGAAAAGAAGAATTTACTTACCCTTTGTAAGAGACATTTACATTGTAAAGGAACTCTCCATCTGTAAAGATATCTCTAAAAACTCTTAATCAATGGGTAAGGCAAGGACTTAAATCTGCATTTGTTTATTGTACTTGTCTGATAACCTCCTGTAACTGACTTCCCTCCCCCTCCCAACACTGCCATTTCTTTAAGGATTAAGCATCTTTCCTTAGGCTAGGAACTGATTGCTGAGCTCACCTATGACCATCCAGCTCAAGACAATAGACTTGCCTCCTGCCAAGCCCACTGAGATAGCAGACCCACTATCTGCTGTGTCCATCAAGCCCTGTGCTGACAGGGCAATCTTGTGACTATTGTGGGAGGGACATTTCAATCATATGTGAAACACCCTGTTTGGGGGTATATAACCACTCTGTGCACCCCACTTCTTCAGTGCCCTTTCTTCCTTTGGGAAGAAAGGCCCTGGGCCATGGTTCCTCATAAAGCTTTGTGTAGTTTTCTCTTACTATTCGGTCTCACGTGAATTTAATTTGTTCTCCGGCCAGAGGGACCCACATTTTGGATAGAGGAAATGTCTTCCTCCCCTACAACAGTGTATGTTTGATAGGCCAAAGTCAGGCTGTTTGAGTTCAAGCTGAATCAGTTTTGAATCCAAATAGTTACCCTATATACTTCGATATGTGAAAATCTCTTGTCAACAGTATTTAGAATAAATATTTTATAACATGATGTGCTAAATTGATTTCGAATAGCATTTAATAGCATGTGCTGAATCTAAAAGGACTATGCAAATTTTATTTTTATACAGTAGATCCTGAAAAATATTATTGGCCTCAGAAAGCATTCCAGTTGCATTTAAAAACACCAGTGTTGCTTATTGGGTCAGAGACTGGTTAGGGATTCTCCAAACTTGGCACTTCCTTTTATGCACATAGTTGATTACTTTTCACAGATTTCTTGCTATTAGGTCTGGACACATGTCTGAATTTTCAATTAATTGGGTGTGGGAAAAGGTGATGAAATCTACTTCCAAGCCAACTCTCTCCAAAATACTTCTTATATAATCCTTTCATTTTCTTCCTCTCCATTTGATAGTTTTTTTTTTTTTTTTTTTTTTTTTTTTAATAATCTCAGGTGATCTGAGAAGTCAAACGTTGAAGAAGGTAGAGCCTCTATAAGTCTAGGTTCCTGAGTACTCTTGAGCAGGAGTCTCCCCACAATAAACTTTGTGTGGCAGTGCTAAGCCACATTTCTCAGTGTTAATGAACTCACTTAAGATGCTGAGATGTCAGGATCCATCTGTAACAGCATTCCACTTACTTTAATTCTTTTAACTCATGTAGCTTCAGCTCTTCTCAGTTAAATTCAGACAAACACAAGCCAAGTTTCACTCCTAACAGAAATCTGCGTTGCACAAAGACAGAAACCCCGAAGTGTAAATGAGCTTCAATTAATCGTTTAAAGTGGTTTCATCAAACATATTTTAAAAGCTCTATTTGTTTGTCATGGGATTTGTTTTTACATCTCAGGGCAAGGTAACTTCATATGATTTCTGCTTCTCAACAAGGCATTCATGACCCCTTTCATGCTTCTATCTTTGCCCTGAGGGCTCTTCTTTCCTCAAATATCTAGTCCTACATATTCTTCAGGGCTTTGCTTCAATGTTATCTGATCAGAGAAGTTGTCTCTAATCACCCTACGAGAAGTTATGCCCCATCATTTTATTTTTCAATTTAGTAATTTTATTTGCCATTAGCTTTTGTCAGATTCATAGTTACTATATTTATTCTTTTAAATTTATTTCTGAACCCTAAGTAGAAAATAAACTACCCCAGGGAAAGCATTATGTCTTCCCGATTTATTAATAGAGTCCAAGAGTCTAGCATTGGAAAATAATCTTGGAAGACCATTTTTAAGTAGTATAGAGAATGGATTGTTCAGGATTGTTCAGGAGTGCAGAATGAAGCAGGAGATAGAGGGGAGGGGGGCGGTCAAGCAGAAGGGAGGCTATTGCAGAGAAATAAATGAATGCTTAGCACTCCCACAAATAAGTATAGCTGAGCAAGATAAACTTAAATAATCCCTATATTAGCTCAATTTGAAGAGGAATCAAAGCGGTGGATGGGAGTCATCCATGGACTAATCTCTGAGTAATCAGAGATATAAAAGGTGGTATCCTGTAATTGGAGAAATGGCAGAACTATACTTTTTTTCTTTTCCTCCTGTGGCAGAAATTGTTTCCTTTGTCAATGCTGTTTGTTAAGAATAGAAGACTGAAGCTACCCAACAAGCCAGGATACGGTTTTTGGTCTTGCTCCCAGAAGTAGCCATAAAGTGATCAGAGTGGGAAAATTGTGTGCCTAGATTAAGAAAGTGATTTACAGTAGCAGCTCGAAGGGCCAAAGTTAGCGTGGAGTGTTTGAGCACAAGAGGTATTTGTCTGCTTAGAGAAGATCACTTCATAGCAGTAGAAACAGCAGGATGGCTCCAGCACGAAATCCCAAAACAGAAGGAAACGTGCAGGAAAATATACTGAGGTGCATAAACCCAACGAGCTCAGTAAAGAAGGGCATCCATTACGGATTTAAAAAACAACAACAAATTTATAGTAAATTTGGAAACTCCACATTGACATAACAATGTGCAGATTCTGAGTGTAAAATGTGTTTCTATACCTCTTGTAACACTAAGGAAGATGAATAACAGTAAGATTCAGTGCCACAATTATGGGCATGCATCAGGTCATATGTTATTTATTTTTTCAAATTAATGCCTCAACCCATTCCTTGATTAAATTAACAGGACAATTAATAAATCTTTCTTTTGAGGTTTTTCTTTCTCCTAGTCTCCTTTAATGTGCAAACATTTTAAAGGGATTTATTCCAAAAGGGTTAAATATACTTCATCAACCATATCAGAGCAAGTCCTGGAGTAAGAACTCAATACCTTTACTAGTAGAACTCTGTATTACCTGCTGCCATTTCCATAATGTCCATATTGTGCCATTTCTCTATGCTGGTTTCTCACTGACTGGAGCATTCATTCTACTACTCTGATCATACAGTTGCTCCTCCAGGTCCCTTCACAAATCAGAAAAATGGCCAAGCTTCATCTTCCAGATTAACAACTCTTCATTTTACATTTATTTGAATAGTAACAGTTCCTAAACTGTTAACAAGCGAAAAACCCCACATCTATGGTAAATGAATCTGGAAGTAGTGGTAGAAAGAATGATGTTTCTAGCCTCAGTCCCAGTCTCAAACAGACTCAGCCAGATCTGCACTTTCCAGTGTGGCAGCATAGAAGTAAATCCATACCACGGAAGCATGCTGTCTAATTTTAAATGGTGATGTTTACCAATAAGGTCCACATAACCTGACAAAATTAATTATGTTGTAGAAGTGGTTATAAAGAAAAACTAAAATTAGAGAAAGAAACAAAGAGAATAAAAAGAGAGGATCATTTGTCAAGTCAGCAGAAAGAATAAGATGTCCTAATAAGGATCAGACTAGATACTTTCTATATAAACAAATTTCTTTGTTAAACTGTGTTTTATACTTATGATTATATATTTACTTTCTCTTTGGTGGCATTGTCATTGTCAAACATCTCTCTTTTGGTAAGCACTACTTTTAAACAACCTTAATCAATTATGGCTTATAAGAAAAGTTTATAATATGGAAGACACTGTTAAACATAATCACCTGAGCTCATGCTAAATCAAAGGAATACCAGACTGGACTGAGCATACTTAAAGTCCTCCTAAGAAAAAGGGGCATTGAAAAACAATTTGGATTATTTTCTAATGGTGTTTTGAAATTGTGGGGGATCAGAATTGGCGAGCCCAAATTGTGCCTCTTTGGCTTGATTATTTTTAAGAATGAGAGACTCTGAAAGAAACTTTGACCTTTCTCTTAACTGCCTAAAAGAATTTAAGATAAAAGGCCTGTCCCCAGGACAGGCCATCACCATAGATACCTCTGGGTATCAGTAGATAGTGAGTGTCATTACTAAGCCCATTCTTATCAAAGTTGTGTCTACCAAACAGTTGCTTTTCCATTTCCACATGAGTTGCCTTCCTTGCCTTTGAACTCCCAAACCACTACCCCCAAAACCCTCCTTTGTCTTTAGCTAAAGATGGTATTTAAGGTGACGGCTTTGGCCGTTCTAGTGAGTTACTCAATTTTCCTGGGTTTCTTCCATGTATACATGTTATAAAGCTTTGTTAGATTTTCTTCTGCTATTCTTTTTTTATTTATTTTTAATAAATTAATTTTTTTAATTGACATAACATTGGATTATAGCATTATATAGCTTTTGGATGTACATCATAATATAGCTCGAATTCTGTGTGGATTACATCATGTTCACTACCCAAAAGCTAATTATAGTCCATCCCTCACATGTCAGCCTAATCACCTCTTTTTCCCTCCCTGCTTCCCCTATGGTAACCACCAATCCACTCTCCAATGCTATGTATTTGTTTGTCATTGTTTTTATCTTCTACTTATTAGTGAGATCATACAGTATTTGACTTTCTCCCTCTGACTTATTTCACTCAACATAATACCCTCAAGGTCCACCTATGTTGTCACAAATGGCCAGATTTCATCATTTCTTATGGCAGAGTAGTATTCCATCGTGTATAAATACCACCTCTTCTTTATCCATTCATCCCTTGATGGGCACCTAGTTTGCTTCCAAGTCTTGGCTATTGTTTATAATGCTGCAATGAAGATAAGGGTGCAAGTATTTTTATGACTTTGTGTTTTCAAGTTCTTTGGATAAATACCCAGCAGTGGGATAGCTGGATCATATGGTTGATCTATTCTTAATTTGCTGAGGATACTCCGTACTGCTTTCCATAGTGGCTGCACCAGTTTGCACTCCCACCAGCAGTGTACGAGGGTTCCCTTCTCTCCACATCCTCTCCAACCTAACAATTGGGAGAAGACATTTGCAAACCATATATCAGATAAGGGGTTAATATCCAAAATATACAAAGAACTCATATAGCTCAACAATAAAAAAAAAACAACAAACCAATTAAAAACTGGGCAAAGGATCTGAACAGAGATTTCTCCAAAGAAGATATACACATGGCCAACAGGCATATGAAAGGATGCTCAACATCAGTAGCAATCAGGGAAATGCAAATCAAAGCTGCAATGAGGTATCACCTCACTCCAGTCAGAATGGCTGTAATTAACAAGACGGGAAATAACAAATGTTAGAGAGGATGTGGAGAGAAAGGAACCCTTCTGTCATTCTGTCTCAGGACAATTTAATTTGTAGACCAGCCAGAAGGATGTAGAATGGGTAGAGGAATTCTCTTACTCCCCTACAAATATCATATTTGAGTATTCATCAATATCAATGAAGAAAGGCTATGTAGAAAGGGTATTTTTTTAATTAACCTCATTGTTAGATTTAGATACCAGATATGTTATAAATTCTACAAGAGCAATAATCAAAAACAAACAATTGGTCTGATAAATTTTACTTCCACTTATGAAGAAGTAAGTTGAATGGGATTTGTCCTCCCATTCTAACCAAACAGAAAACTGGAAAAAAAGATATATGAAATAGCTATTTTGAGATGTTGGACAATAGGCTGAACAAGACTTTCTCCCTATCCCTGAAAGGGATAGGGTTCAAATGGAGTGAACTCTGTGATCTCTCTGGCTTTTTACTTGGATATATTTATCTGACTCAGAAAAGAGAGGCAAAACTCAGGCTTAGCATGGCAAACTCACTGAGTTAACAGGGATCAGAATTTAGAAAGCCTGAGTTAATTAGATGTTGCCTGTCAGATCAGAGTACCAAAGTGGAAGGAGGTATGCAGAGAAAGAGATACAAAAAACTGTATAGGGGTCCCTTGAGTCTTTAGTTGATTTTTTATCTGCAAATGTGAAGGGTACAACTCCAAGAGACTGGAGGAGAAATAACTAGAGAGCTATGGGGTAAACAATTCACAGAGTTCAAACAAAGTTGGGAAATGTTCAAATTTTTACCAATAGAGTGAAGAGATCTTGTTGAAACCCCATTTGGTAGAAGTGCCAAATGGTAACACCTTAGTAATAGAGCTAAATTAGTGTGAGAATAAAAGATAATCTAAATCCTCATGAACAAACTTTAAAACTAAGGCTGAATAGGATCAAGCTAATCTGCAAATAATTTAAGTGACTGCCAAAACACACTTCAACATTCTTTCAATCAAGATGATGACTTCCAAATCCAAACATTCAACAATTTCATATTCATTAATACTAAATTTATTAGACAGTCATTGGAAGCAGGAAAATGTGACTCATAACTCATAATTCACAAATATGCTCAAGAATGTAAGGGAAAATGTGAAAATACTAAGAAAATAAAGATATTTTTAAAAGCCAAACAAAATTTCTAGAGATAAAAATACAATATCTAAAAATTTTTAAAAAAAGATCAATGAAAGTACTTGCCAATAAATAGACAAAGAAGAAAAAAATACCATTGGACTTGATGACATAGTTATAGAAATGATCCAAACTAAAGTACACAGAATGAAAAGATAGAAAAAAATTGGTGCTTCAGTGATAATATCATATGTTTGACATATGCATAATTGGAATCTGAGGAGAAGAAATAGAGAAAAGGGCAGAAAAAATACCAGAAGAAACAATGACTTAAATTTTTCCAAATTTTATGAAAATTATAAACCCACAGATCCTAGAAAGTCAAGATAAACTATAAGGAAAACCACACCAAACTACATCTTAATAAAACTGCTAACCAAAATGAAAGCAAGAAAACATCACAACAGCCAGAAAAAAAAAGTGTACAAAAGATAAAAATGATGTCAGACTTCCAAAAAACAAAAATGTGAGAGTATAAATAGAGTAATATCTTTTAAAAACAGCCAGAAAAAATACCTTACTCTAAATTCTAAAATCAGGGAAAAATATCTTTCAGATAGGTAGGTGAATTAAAAACTTAAAAAATAAAATAAAGTAGGAGGGAATCTATTTTCAGACACTATCTACAAATGATATGCCTAAGTTATTCAGGTTAAAAGAAAATACTGCCAAATGGAAATTTGTATTTACTCAAAGGAATGAACAGTGCGAGAAACAGTAAATATGTAAGTATAAAATACAGTTCTTGGTTGTTTTTTTTTTAAAGTTTTAGAAAGTGAAAATGACTTTAAAGTTTTAAATGCTTTATAACTTTTATAACATGTAGAACTAAAAGGTATGCTAAAAATAACATAAATGATGTAAAGGAGAAAATGGAAGCATACACTTTGTAAAATTCTTACATTACCTGTGAAGTGGTATAATATTGGTTGGAACTAGACTGACAATTTGAAGTTTTATTTTGGGTAGGAGATGACCACAATTCATCTACCCTCTAGGTCCTTCTGGCTGGGCTACCAATTAAATTGATATGAGACAGAATAACAGCAGAAAAATCAAACAAAGCTTTATAACATGTATGCATGGGAGAAACTCAGGGCAACTGGCTGTGGTCACCAACTTAAATACAACTTCCAGCTAAAGACAAAGGAGGATGTTGGGGGTGGGGGAGTCAGTTATGGGAGATTATCAGAAAAAGCACAGCAAACAAGAATAAGGTTATTATGTAGATTTAAGGCTTTGCCTTTTGCATTGATAAGAGTTTCTAGAAATAAGGTCATCCCTCTCTTCCTGGTACAGAGAGGGAGCTATCTTTACAAATGGAGATTTTCCTTATAAATGTAAATGTCTCTTACAAAGGATAACCTTTACTTAGCTTTCAGAGCTTTCCCCTGTCTACAGTTTTCAAAAAGTAACTAGCCCTAAAGAATCCTCATTCCAAAGAGACACATCTTGAGGTGGCAAATTATGATCCCCCACAATTGTAAACTCTAGAAAAACCAATAAAAATAACCCCAAAGGTATAACTATCAATCCAATAATTTAGATTAAATATAAAAATAAAATATTCAATCAACTCAATGGAAGGCAGACAGAGAGAAAAATAACAAAGAAAAAGATGTGACACATAGAAAATATATAACAGAATAATATGCTTAATTTCAATAATTTTGATATATACATTAAATAAAAAAGGTCTAGATAATCCAAATATGAGGTAGAGATTGTCTAAATATATAAAAATTCAAGAGCGATCTATATGATGACAAGAAACACTGTGTTAACATGGATAAAGAAAGTTTAATTTAAAAATAGAATAAAATATACTATAAAAATTAATCATGAGAAAGCCAGAGTGGCTATGTTAATTTCCAGTAAAATAGATTTCAGAACAAGGAAGGTTACCAGGAATAAAGCATGAATTTAATACAGTCATGTGCTGCATAATGATCTTTTGGTCAAAAGGACTGCATATATGACTGTGGTCGCATAAAATTAGTACCATATAGCCCAGGCTGGCCTGGTGGGATAGTGGTCAAGTTTGTGTGCTCTGATTTGGCAGCCTGAGGTTTGCAGGTTCAGATCTCCAGTGTGGACCTACATGCCGCTCATCAAGCCATGCTGTGGTAGAGTCCATCATACCAAATAGAGGAAGATTGCCAGAGATATTAGCTCAGGGCCAATCTTCCTCAAGCAAAAATAGGGAGATTGGCTATGAATGTTGGCTCAGGGCCAATCTTCCTCACCAACTAAAAAAGAAAATAAGATTAGTACCACATAGCCTTTGTGTGTACTAGGCTATAGCATCTAGGTTTGCATAAGTACTATAGGGGAGGAAGAAATTTTCCTTCTAAGTTCTTGTGGCTCATCTAAGAATTAAATTGACATGAGGCGAATTAGGGGAAAAACAAAGTTTAATGACATGTATACGTGGGGAAAACCTAGGAAAACCAAGCAACTCACCAAAATGGTCAAAGTCCTTACGGTAAATACCATTCTCAACTAAAGACAAAAGAAGATGTTGGGGGTAAGGAGTGTCAGAGACTTTAAAGGGAAGGAAGGCAATTCACAGGTAGGTGAAAAGGAAAACAAGTGCTTGCATTACCACTCAGAAACAGAAGAACACAGAGGGGAGCCCAACACAGGCTTTTCTAGGTTCCTCCCTGTCTACCACCTAGTTCATGTTATGCTAAGGTGATAGCGCGCTTTCTGAGATAGGTTTTTTTATCTGAAATCTTTCAGGTAGTTAAGGGACAGGTAACAAGAAAAACTTTCTGAGTATTCTGTTTCTTAAAAATAATCATCCTATGGGGTCAGCCAAGTAGCGTAGTAGTTAAGCACACACATTCTGCCGCAGCGGCCTAGGGTTCACTGGTTTGGATCCCAGGTGCACACCTACACACCACTTATCAAGCCACACTGTGGCAGGCATCCCACATATAGAGTAGAGGAAGATGGGCACGGATGTTAGCTCAGGGCCAGTCTTCCTCAGCAAAACAAGGAGGATTGGCAGCAGATGTTAGCTCAGGGCTGATCTTCCTCAAAAAAAATAAAATAATCAGCCTAAAATAATCCTCATGTTAAAGAGACACATTTTGGGATGGCAAATTTTGTTCTCCTTCAGTATATGCTACAGCATTCGCACAACAATGAAATTACCTAAAAACTAATTTCTCAGAACGTATCTCCTCATTAAGTGACACCTGACTTTAATTATAAAAAGGTTAATTTATAAAGAAGACACATATTTTCGATGTTTGTGCAACTAATAAGGGAACTTCAAAATACATGAAGCAAAAGAAAGGAGAGATATACAAACTCACAATTGCAGACTGAGATTGCAGGCTTCCTCTCTCAGCAATTGATAGAACCAAATACAAAATCAGTAACTAAGTAAAGGATAGGGACAATATCATATCTAAGCTGATCTAACTGATTTTTATAAAACACTACATTCAATACTAGCAGAGTATACATTATTTTAAATGCACATGAAACTTTCACCAAAATAGACTGCATGCTGGCATAAAATAAGTCTCAATGAATTTAAGAGTGTTGAAATCATACACATATTTTCTTTTCTGACTACAAAGAATTAAATTGGAAATTACTAACAGATATTTGGAAAATCCACAAATATTGGAAATTAATCAACATATTTCCAATACCATATATTTAAATAAACATTTATAAGTGAATTTATAAAATATTTAAATGAATTAAAATGCAAACTGACATATCAAAAGTTAATGCTTATATTAGAAAAGAATGAGTTCCAAGACACTGATCTAAACTTACAGTTTAAGCAGCTAAAAAAATGAAATGTGAATTAAAATTCCATATATATATATATATAACAAAATAGTAAAATGTGAGGGGAAATTAATGAAATAATAAATGGAGAAAAATAGGAAAATATAAAATCAAAAGTTAATTATTTGAAAAGATCAATGAAATAGATAAAACGGATAATCATTTACAGAAAACAGAGCATGTAACCATTGACCCATTTAGATGAAATTCTAGAAATGGAAAGTAAATCTATAGTGACAGAAAGTGAAACATTGTTTGCTCTGCTTGGATTAAAAAATGATTTCAAAGGAGCACAAGGGAATTTTCTGGGGTGATGAGCATGTTTTATAACTTGATTGTGTGGTGGTTACATGAGTGTATACTTTTGTCAACAGTCATCAACCAGGACACTTAAAGTGAGCTTTTTTGTATATAATTTACACTTAATGTTTATTTATTTAAATAAAGGAATAACATAGACATATTTGATATTCACTTGTGTACTAAGATTGACTGGTACTTAGAAATATTGTATTCCTGTTCAAGCAGGAGAAATAGCATATTGTATGCATTATATCTATGATTACATGTAAATTTAAATTCTTTAAATCTATTACCTCTCCGAAATAAGACTTTTATGTTATTTTATTAGCAATAGTTATATTAATTATAAACATGATCATCATTATTATTTGAATGATTAGATGCTATAAACTGTTGTATGCATATTTCCTTGGCTGAAACTTTCTATTTTAGCCTTTATTTCAAAGTTCACCACGAAAATCACATCTGCCCCAGGTCTCCCCCATGTCTACTAGAAAATGCTTACTCTCCACAAATAAAAGATGATAAATCCCTCTTTTCCTAAGTTTTTCTGCATATGCTTGTCTACTTCTTCTACTTTCATCCCCAAACTTTCATTTCCACCCCAAGATTTTCTTCATATAATACCAGAGAGTCCATGAGGCCATGTATTTGATGGGCCAAAAAATCTTCAAAATTTTCTTTAGATTTTTAACTCTTTTTTATAATTCTCTTTCTGTAGTAATTTGGTAAGTCTTTATTTCCATTGTAGCCAACATGTGACTGTCATGGAAGTGGCATTGTTTGCCCATCACGAGAAGCAGAAGTCTGAACACTTCTGCCCACTGCATTTTGGTATTGGAGTTCTGAAGGAACACACAACACAGTCAAGCACTGGCTGGACAATGCTTTACTCTCACAGAGAAGAGACAGAGCAAAATCAGTTTCAGTTGTGGACATCAGTCCCCCGCGGCCACTGGGTCCTTCCCAGTGGCAGTTGACATAGGGACACACTCCTCTTGTGCTGCAGAATGAAGGACTCCGTCCCCTTCCCGAAGGAGACAGATACAGTAGTGGGGTTGGCCAGGCACCAGATGACACACGCACTTAAGCAGAACAAAGAAATACTCATTGAGTCTGAAACAGAGAAAGATAGTCCGACAGAAGGTGATAAGCCCAGAACAGGCTGTGAGGCCCCTTTACCTCTTGGTGAGAAAGCATTCCAGGCCCAAGTCTCACCCTTACATGGCCCAAAGAGGGTCAAAAGATTGCATGCAAGGAGAGACTGCCTTTCACAACAGTGTTACTCTATGCCTGATTCAGTATGAATTCAGAGACTAGAGTATATTTATTAAATCCAAGCAAATATAAAAAGTTATTTCAAGTTAAATATAAGACATATTTTAAAATATACTTATATTTTTTCACTATATATTCTGGATACCTGTCCTTTGTCAGAATATTTTCTCCCAGTATATGGCTTGTTGTTTATTTTCTTAATAGTGACTTACTATTAATCTTTACCTATTTTATAGTATTGTGCAATTTCCCTTAATTTTCTCCTTAGTTCCCAAACTACCTTTCCACCCAAAAATATTTACCCTTTTTAATTTCTTCCAAGTCATTACAACAAACCTGTTCAATAAAAAAGATCTTCAGACCTATAAAGCCCAAGTTACAGGTCCTTATTCTGGTTAGAATTTTACCTAATGGTTATTTAATTGTTCTTCTATTTTTTATTCAAATATTTTCACATTAGTGTTTTCAAAAGTAGAAGCAGTCATTTTGTTTCCACTTCCTTCTTAGTATTCATCCCTGCACAGTAACCATGTATGTTATACATATAATAATGCATTCAATTAATCACTAATTTTTCTACATCTTAGATTATAGCCTTATTCAGAGTTCGAAAGTTTTACAAGTTCAGCACCATGACTTTGACTCCATGGTACATTCTCTCTATTAAGATCATTTCAAGTCATATATAATCCAGATCCTTCAAACAGTTCACCTTGAAGATAAAAACAGAATTATACTACCAACAATAAATAGTAAGCCTTGTCCCTGAAATTGGTGAAAGTTTAATTCATACTCAAAAGTACCTTCCCAACTATTGATGAGTTCAGGGGCAGGGGCATAAATTTTGCAAAAGTTTTGATGTATTATTTGGAATCTACTTGTGTTCTGCTGTAAACTCTTTATGCCCTTCATTGCAGGGGGATCCAGTGAGATCAAATTTTATGGATCCACCTTCAGGATTAAAAATGGCTTTTCTTGTATGAAAGATCACAGACTCAAGATCCTGAACACTGTTTCTTGCTGCTTCCTAAATTCTTAGTGCCATTTCCTCATGCTTGGCTGTCACCTTCTGCTGCTGAATGTGCTGATACTGGGAGATACGATTCCAAACGGTCTCTCAGCCTTTAAAATAGTTTTATTCCAATGCACTGTCACTCTTGTGTCTCAGTCTTCATTTTGGGGTTATTTCTTTGTTTATGTCAACCTTTTAAAGATCTGTATACAGACTCCTGTCTATAGTAGTCATATTACTAACAATGAGCAAAGCTTACACTTAATCCAGAAACGCTGTTTAATTTATCTTAAATAACAGACTTATTTTGAAAATCTTTCCAATCCATTCATGGGCATCTCATAAAGCTTACGTCCAAATTTTAGAACTGGAACAATTTCCTTTCTTGTCACTATAGAAGTTTGCTTTTCTTCCCATAGACTTCATTATAAAAGTACCAATCTCAATCAAATGTCTCTTAAACAAGAGGAAATTTCTTACTTAGCCAACTGGAAACTTGTTTTAGAGGAACAATTTGTATGTCAACAGAGACAGGCGTTAGTGTAGTCTCCTCCTAATGCCAGTACACCCATCTGCCGAGCCCACAGGATTGCAAATTAAAGCTCATCCGATGAACGAGCCAGGAGAAAGGATGTCCAGGGTCTTTGTTCTGATGATGTGGTAACAATAATTCTGATTCCAGTAACGCTAACATTTACTACTTTGAATCACACTGAAGAGTCGACAGAACTGACAGATTGTCACTCAGAGAGAAAACTTAATATATAATAACTGATATATGTAAACTTTTGGTGCCATTTCCCTTTTACCTGAAATTAAGCAATTGAGTGGGGAGAGTGATAAAGTCAGCTAATTTCTGATTTAGCACTGAGCCAAATGTCTAACACATACTTAGGACACAAGTAGCTAAGATTTCGTACACTAACATTTTAAAGGAACTATATATTCCTGTTCTTTAGTTTTTGCTGACATATTTCCCCAGTTTCTCATGGAACTGAGGGTTACTTTATCCTTCTCAATGATGGAATGTGATATCCTGTGAGATTATAAATTTACATGCTAAACTTGTGAGTGTTGATGTACGTATGTGTCAATTTTACAAATGGTTCAAGCTCCTTATAGCATCATAGATGGATTGGTAGCAAACTGATTCACAGGTCACCTCTGAGTAGCACTATTCCATCCAAAAGGTTGAAGGCATCTGAAGACTGAGAGACAAAAGGGAATATAGCTCCTTTGAGTAATGTGGAAGAATTCAGTGTAGCTGAAGCACAGGATACAATATGTGTACATGTATTTATACATGTGTATATATATGAATATATATTATATGTTTGGGTATGTTTATACATAAACACATACACACTATCTATCTATCTATCTATCTATCTATCTATCATCTATCTACGAGAGAGACATTCTCAATGAACGAAGTTTTGCATCATTGCATTGATTTATATTATAATGAATGTGCCTTATTTCCTGCTTGACCTAGAATGCTCTTTTCACCATTTTTCACCTAGATGACTCCTGCTTACATTGAGAGCATCAGCTAAAGTTGTCAGCTTCCAAATCTGGCATGCATGTCCTACTTATTGGTACTATATCTGTGTAGGTATTCTTTTCTCTTATTTTTTAAACTCCTGTTTTTTGCCTATTACCCTAGTATAAACATTAGCAATGCATCCTTCCCTCCCAAAATTGTGTGGGTCTGGGCAAAATTACATGACATACTATGTAGAAGACTTTAGTTAAACAATGTAATCTAAAGGTTCTTACTAGACATTAAGGCACAGGAGAACAGAAATTGTATCTTGTTTGTGTGTGATTTTTTAGCATCTGAAGCTCAATATACAATAATGTTTTATATATATATATATATAGATCAATATAGGTTGAATGAATCTATACTTTGATTAATTTTTTCATCAGAGAAAAAGCTCTCCTATAATAAAATTAGAAACTTTTAGAGTTATAACAAAATCATATAAAGGTAATGTTATATCAAAAGTAAGTGCTAGTAAGCCAACTGTGAGGGAAAAAAATGCCCAATTTTCTAGTGTTTGCCAATGTGTTACTGCACATTTATATCTATGTCTGATTATTTAAAAGTTACTTGAAAGCAAAGTGTAATCAAGAGTTTAGTTTTTTAAATAAGTCCTTTCCAACAGTTCATGGTGTATCTGAGCAAATATTTTAAGTGAACAAAATATTTTAAATGTATTATAGGGGAGCAAAGCTTATTTATCAATTTTAACTGATCTATCCACTGATTTAACTGATGAAATACTGCTTCCTTTCAATTCAATCTCTCACTTTGGTATTTTACCTAAAATCCTCCTATGATACTTCTTTGATTAAAATCAGGCTTTCTCAATTGGTATCAATATCATGTTCAGTATCACATTGGCTGTGACAATACAGTAGACATACATACCAGTACCTGTCTGTGTGAATTAAGCAATCATTTAACTTATTTAAGCCTCAGTTTCCTCATTTGTGAACATAAGGACCTAACTCAGAAAGTTGCTGTAGTAGTCTGTAATAATCAAGTGAAATTCTGTATGTAAATGGCTTAGAATAAGTTGACACATACTATGGACTTAGTAAATGATAGCCTTCATTACTGTCATGCAGATCTTCAAAAAGAATAATATATAATTATTAAAGAAATGCCTACCTGAAGCAAAAAGCACTGTTTCTTATTGTAAAGTAGTAAATTGCAGGAGAGTAGTTTCCTTTGAGGGGAGCAAATGGGCTATTACCAGGGAGAGGTACATAAGAGACTTCCACTTTCCTGGTAAGATTCTGTTTCTTCTATTGGGGTTTTGTAGGTGCTCAATTGTTATTATTTCTTAAACAGCACACATACCTGGCATGATCCTTTCTACAAGAATATTTTGCAGTAAAATGACCATATACATACACACATGTGTATGTATTACATTATATACACATTATTATATTACATATGTTATTTATATTATAATTTATAATGTTATATTGTTATATTACATTCTATATACATATGCATATGTATTTCTCTTAGTGATTGAAGTTTGCATAATAATATATAAGCCACTTATAGAAATGATATATCATTAGTTTAAAATACATTTTATGGAAAATATTTGAAGTATGTTTGAAAATCGAGGAACAAAAATACAGGAAAATAGAATCTATTAACTAATTTGTAGGAATTTCAAGGATTCATAATAAGTAACCTCAATCTTTCTCTCATCAGATCGATGGCATGAATGCATCAGGTAAAGATAAAGTTTCAGTGATACAAAAACAGGGATTTTTGCCAATACAAGAACAAAAGAATAAGTAGTCCATTAAAATTAAATAAAGTTAATACAGAATCTAAAATATAAAACTGTGGTCAGTATGCAGCAGCCAGATGATGGACGAGAAGAAGGATTTATATTTTTTCAATTTATGGATCATCATCCCAGTGATATTTACCACTTGACAAAGCTATTGCTTTACCCTTTTAAGCTTCAGTGATCTAAAATTGTTAATGTGGAGTTCAAGTGGCTATGTAATTGTAGCAATTCCTTTCTGCTGTAGATCTGTATTTGCCAAAATAACCTGTGCAGTTTTTAGCTCATATGCTATATTCCATCTTTTTGTTCTCTTTAGGTAATTAAACTCAATTTTAGATGTCATTAGAATTAAATTATGTCAGTAATTATAGTACAATGATAAAACCCTGGGCTATTGATCCCAGGGTATTTGTACTTCCTGTGATTTAGTGTGCTGTTTGAAACATGATTTATTACTGCCTTAGGCCAGCATAGGTAAAATGAAAGACCTGAACTCAGGATATCCATTAAGACCCTTTGGGGACCTGAAAAGCTGTCTTCGATCTTTGTCTAAGATTATAATCAAACACACTAACGAAGGAAATTGATTCTCTTTTCATGTTAATTCAAATATGCATGTGTTTTTTCCAAATAAATAATTAGAGGTGAAGAAGTAAGGACACAGAAAATAAGAGAAAATGATAATAGAAGGAAGAGAAAGAAAACAAAGAAGAAAAAAGAGAAAGGAGAAAGAAGGGCAGGATGAAATGGAGAAGAGAAGAGGAGCAAAAATACATGAAGTAGAAGTAGACATAGTGAAAGAAAGAGTAGGAACATGAGAAGGAAGAGAAGGAGGGGGAGTGGAGGGGAAGCAGATGGAGGAGGAAGAAAAGGAGAAGGAGAAATCTGTACCTTTTTTCTTAGGAGAATAGAACACTCAGTTTAAAAGCGTTTTAGAATTTCTTAAGGTTAGTCAAAATACCAATTTATTAGTGTACTTTTTCTAGCTAAATTAATGCATATAAATGGCCTCTTAATTCTAGTAGTTTGAAATACATATTTTCAAGTGGCATGCACATTTGCAAATAAAGATAGAATCTCAAAAATTCTATTTTGGTTAAATGGCTAATTTATTCACATAATAGCCGTATTCATCTCTTTAGTTTTTGCTTGTTTTTATTCATCTATTCCTATTGGCCGATTGCAACATATTTTACAGCTCAAAATGTACCAACACTTGTATTTCTGTAAAAATAATCATAAATCCCTAAATTATTATTTTAGTTCTATAAACTCCCACTGGATGCCAATCACTAGAGTGCAAGTTTATCCTACAATGTGAGCTCCTGAGGACCAGGACTTTAAATATTCAACCACTTGAACAATACCTGAAACATAATAGTGGGTCAATTAATACTTATTGAATGAATAAATGAATAAATGCAAGGGGCGGAGATAATGGGGAAGGAATATGAGCTCTACGTTCTTTTCCTATGGAGCATATTTAGTATGCATTATTTTGATAGATATATCATCAACTATATGATGGCACTCATTTTTATGCGTATCGATTTTAGCTGCTTTAAAAGATAAGCTTTGACCTCTCAAAAATGGAGGTAGATAAAATTGGAATTATAGAAACTGATGTCATCTAATCCAAATATTTCTCTAATGTGAAATGACTTAGAAACTGTGATTCCACACTTCTCATCACTGTTAATTAATTTCAGTTAAAAAAAGTAGAAAGAATGTAGACATTGAAATTTTCAATTGGTAAATCAAAATGCTGGACATTCTGGACAAAGTCACAAAATCAGTGGGCTATGAAAAGAGCCTAAATAATGATGCAAACTATTGCCACTGACAACAGTTTTCGTTGAAGACTCAGTCTTTGACCTGCTTGAAAAGTGTCAAGTTATGTTTTAGATTATCAGTATTTTTTTAAGAAAAAAGGTCATTTTAACAGACTACTTAACTGAAGATGCCAGCGGATGATATTTTATTCAGCCAACTGTCCTTGCAAACCATTAAGTTTAACCCCAGTAGCCTTTTCTTCTCATTTGAAAGTTACGAGTTCATTAAACGTCATATTTAATCAATGACATTCCTAATCAGTGATATTTGTAAATACGGTATCTAATACAGAGACCGCAGATTACTATTACAAGGATTAATATGGAATTTCTCTCATTAGCATAGCTTATACTTCAACTTAAGAACAGTTTTAAAAATTGCATAAAATAAACATGAAAATTGTTGTTGTCATCTACTTTCGCTTTCACTCTTTAGCCCAAGATAAAATGTCATACAAATTATCCTTGCTTTCCATTCTGCTGGATGATGGGCAATAACATAAATTATTCAAATAGATAGCTGCTAGGATATTTCTTCTTTCTCTTCCTTTTGATTTAGAGGAGATTGATGGTTGGGGTCTTTTTTCTTTTTTAATGCTTACATATTCTTAGTGCTATTTTTTGTCTACCTAAATGTGAAAAAGTAACAAAAAATATGCCTTCAGTGCTGTGATGGGGCCAGAGGCTCCTGAGTAGCTTTTGATTTGATGGACCACTTTCCATCAGCCTGTTCTCTCTGGCACACGTCTAAAATGCTTGCAACACTAAGTTTATAGGCTTCCTGTATTTTTCACCTTTGTTACCATTCATATAGAGCAGTAAAGAAGAGGAGTTATATTTCCTCAATTTGTTCTTAGATAACGCCAAGGTAATAACCAGAAACAAAATTAAAAGTAAATACATACCAAACACATAGTCTGAATTTTAATGCAAAATAAAAAAAAAAATCAGAGTAAATATAGTTTATTTTGCTTCTCCATCTTTTTCCTGGGATAAGGAAAACTGACAAACAAAACAAAAAATTAAACTTGCTTCTAAAAGTTGTACCTTTGAAAGAACTTTTTTCTCCTTAGTACCTATCTTTACTGTATTTAGTTACTTAGTTTACTTAGTTACTTAATTTGTTATGGTCACTACCTGAAACTTTTGGATGTATTATCCTAGATTGCAGATTTTTTTTAAATAGATGCCAGCATGGAAGAAATATGGAGAAGGAAATAAGGGCACTCTCTTCTGTGGTGGCCCTGCTCACTAAAATTTTCCTGTTTAACGCAAGCTTTAAACTATACAGTGCATCTGTGTGTGAAGACACCCACTCTTATTCAACATAGGAGATTACAATACATATGAGGAAATAGAGCACTGAGCAACATAGTTCAGTGTATCACGCAGGAGTCCCACTTGGGTATGCTCATGTTCCAGTTCATAAACTAGCTTGTTCTCTTTCAGATTTGTGCTTCTCTTTCTCCCTGGCTTCTTCATCCAAACATCTTCATGTGAACCATCAGTCACCTCTTTCTAAGGGCTAGCCAATAAATATGGATGCAATTTATTGTGCAATGTGTTGTACAATTTGAAAACCATACTTGTTCCCAGCCCACCCACCACCAAAAGTCTGAGTCCTTCAGTTTGGAATAAAACCTCATGGGAGTAGAAGTTAAAAGGGATAATCAATCCCTCAGAAGAGTTCAGCTGGGTGGCTCTCAGTTCAACACACAATCACGAATTTTTTAAAAATTTTTAAATTTTTCCTTCTTCTCCCCAGAGCTGACCCAGTACAGTTGTACATTTTAGTTGTGGCTCCTTCTAGCGGTGGCATGTGGGACCCTGCTCCAGCATGGCCTGATGAGCAGTGCTAGGTCCACACCCAGGATCAGAACTGGCAAAACCCCTGGTCACGGAAGCAGAGCACACAAACTTAACCATTTGGACATGAAGCCGGACCCCATAATCACGATTTTTTTAACTTGGGGGCCCTTTGCTGCCCTTATTGAGTTACGTCTGTTGGGGTAGTGTCCTGGGGTGAGTCTTGAGAATTTTTTTAATCAACTCTTTCTATGACTAATTAGTTAAATTATTTTGTCAGGGGAAATAGTAAGTTGTCTCTGTATGACTGCAGATCAAAGCCACAGTTTAGGCTTGGTATGATAGTTTGTTTCTATCAGCAATCAAGTTGATATTTTGATCAAGAAATGATGCGTGTCATTATTTCTCAATTGTTTCAACCTTGGAAGGAGAAATTGAACTTAGAGCCCTCACAGAAAACCCCTGGGCCCCAAATTAGAAAGCGCACACTCATGGCACTGAAGAGGAAAGAAAAAATACCCAACTATGCCGTGGGGCTGACCAATGGGGGCATGATTTATGCAAGAAAAAGTAAATCCAGTTGGGAAGCCAACAGTACCAGATTATTTATGAAATAAAACACCAAAGAGAAATGAAATCATCATAATAAGCCAAGAAAAATGAGATGTTACAGTGGTTTTTTATCCCTTTTAAAAGAGCGTTATTGACATTTGTTAGCAGAAATATGAGAAGGACATGTTGGAGACTAGGAAAATGATTACCTAGAAGGAGGGTTTAGATGCAGAAAGGGATACAAGTTAGACTTCTCAATATACAGTTTTTGTTCAATTTTATTTTGAACCATGTGAATGTATTACACGGTATAAGTAACACTAAATTTGATGAAAAAGAAAGCTAAAGAACGTCAATGTGGTTGCCTATTGACATGACATAGATAGCGATGGATGCTCCTCAATTGTAGACAAGCTTATTTCATTTCTTTGCACTTACGTATTCTTGTCTGTGTGCCTTTGCTTATGTTTATGTTTTTAATGCTTCTGTTCTTTCTACCTTTTTTCTTTTCTTTTCTTTTCTTTTTGGTGAAGAAGATTGGCTCTGAGCTAACATTTGTGACAGTCTTTTTCTATTTTGGATGTGGGACACCACCAGAGCATGGCTTGATGAGTGGTGTGTAGGTCTGTGTCCAAGATCTGAACCCAAGAACCCCAGGTAGCCAAAGAGGAGCACATGAACTTAATCACTAAGCTGGCCCTTCTTTCTACGTTTATAAGCATTTCTTGGAAGACTTGATTCCTTATTCAGAAAGTAACCCATACTTAATTATTCCCATAAAGGTGATAGTTTTTTATTATTTTTCAAAATATTTATGACTAATTTGTATTTTATTTTTATAATAAAGATTTTCCAGACATAACTTTGTTTTCCTAAAATAAAGTGCAATTAACAGTATTTTGATCTGCTTTTGTATATGTATAACAGAATTTTAAATGCAGGAGACATCTAATATATGGATAGATAAGTGGACCAGAGAAACACAAGGGGCAATCAATTAGCACTGATTTTGAAACTATAGAGAATCAGAGATCCAATTTTAATTTCAGGTGCAACATCTTTCAGCTTTTTTGTTTTCTGCATTTTTCACAAGTTTCTCAGAGCAATGTTTGCATAATTACTTTTCAAAGTTGTATGTTTCCCTCAATCTTGTATTTTCCTACAAAAATGTTTCCAGCAGAAAGACCATTACAAAATCCCTCTTGAAAGTGCTTTGGGAATGTTAACCATAGTTTGAACACCAGTTAGAAAACTCCCTCAGGCATTAAAATACATTTCCCTCCACCTTTTAAGATAATTTGTAAGATTTCCTACTTTCTACAAAGTTTTTTTTTTTCTCTTTCACAGCAATCCAAGACCAGCTTCAAACTACCAGCCACTAGTAGAATCCTTAAGATCTGAGGATTAAGAGGCACGCACAATACAAAGAGATGGCATCAGAGCGATTCCCTCGGTATTGCTTCCTTGAAATCTAGAAGTAGTTATTTTTCAAATATAAAGAAAAATTTTGTTAAGCTCATTGACAACCAGGTACATCTCCTTTAAAATAGATAATTTTTCTTAAATTATTTATCTCAAATTTTGTATATGTGCTTAAAAAACGGAAAAATAACTTTCTTATAGAAGCAGCTATGCATTTAACATATCAGTTGGAGACACTTTGTGGAGTGTTAGGCCCAGTGCTAAATTTTTTTATTTTGGACTGAATTTGATGACTAACATTTTAGTGACAATCCGATGGTATACTATAATGTTTCTTTGTGAGTCTTATGCTGGCTATGAGTAGAATTAAACATATCCAGGATTTATAATAAAATCTAATGGGAATAATGGATTTTTATGTTTCCAATTTACTGTTCCTAAGGCGAACCTTGTGCTTACATATTTCCCTGGGTAGAAAATGATAATATTTTGTCGTCTGCTGCAGTTGGGATGTTGTAGCTCTCCAGAGGTATGGGACCATGTACACAGACACACCCCACCACGCACACAGAGAGAAAAGCACACTAATTTTATTGACAATAAAAGAAGATATTTTCAGATCTTAGAAATTATTGTCTCGTTTTCCTCAAAAGTTTATATGGCTAGTTTATGTTATTCTATTTCATTCTTTAACCAATGATTTTATTTATTTTATGAGAACATAGATTTCTTTAAATCTCACTATCGCTCAAATGTACTTTATTTTCTAAAAACAAATAACATGCCATAGTTAGACTTTGGTAATTATGTAGGAGCAACTAAAGTATGAAACTCATGAGGTTTGGGAAACAGGAAAAGATCAAAGCAGCATGAGATTATCCGCATTGTGAGGGATATTCCATCTGCACAGCTACCTTTACTTTTACAACACATTTGCTGTTTACTACCCATTATATATACTTGTACACACAGTAGTCAAAATCAATTTACACCTTAAAAGAGAACTAAGGCTCAGAAAACTTGGTCTTTATTCATCAAGCTGTTTTTATAATTGAATAACTATTTATTGAGAAATTAGAAATCAGGTGGTATGGCTAGTTTACAGTGTGGACTACAAGAAGCACTTTGTAGATACAGTGGGTCTGTACCCAGTGGATACAGTGAATTACAAGAAGCGTTTGTGCATGCTTTGGCATACAGAAGTAAAACACTCATCCTGGACAGAGGAACCACATGCTGCTAGAGCTCACACACAACGTCTCTTATTTGCTTGGTCACTTTGTTTATGTAAAGAAGAGTATTATAGTTCCAATACAAGTTGATGTAAAGAGTCTTCCTCTTAGATACTCCCAAAATGACCTTTAGCGATTTGCCTGAGTCATTGCGCACTGAATAATGTAGGACGTTAAAAATTCCCGGAGAAAATGAAACACCGGTTTGGAAAAAAATAATTCCGAGATACCAAGAATACCATTATGGCTCACTAGTAAGAGTGACGCCTTGATCGAGAAGCTCAGGTGATGGAGTTTTGTACGTTTGTTTTGGTTTATGTTATTCCTCTTCTTACACCTTGATACTGTTATTGATCTTACATATGATTGATTTTTCCCTCTACTTTGTTAAAGAAAAAATAATTGAAGTAGTTTTTATTTTTTATCCATTCAGGGACCTATTTTAACCTTACTATTTTATCTCATGGGTAAATCAACACATTTACGTAGTGTCAGAATACAATACACATTGACTTTTAACCTACTAATGTTATACCTAGAAAGTAGGAAATACCAAGTACATTATATGACTTGATAAAGCATAATGTGGCACACTATGTGTCTCTGCTATTTATAGACATAAATAAATTGACATGAATCCCACATAACACAGGAGCCTGCTATATTATACATTATATAGTTTGGGGATTTTGCATCTTAAGTAATGTGGAGTTACTCCTCTAAAGCATGGAAGACATTGCTGAATTTCATATTCCCCAATACTAAGAAAGAGACACAACGTGGTGGGCCTTTTTGAATTATGAAGGCAAAAATTGTCATAGTTGGCCTTTGAGTTTTAACTCATTTTCTGTATGTTCCCAAATCTGTCAGCTTTACGTAGAACTCAGATCAAGAAAAGGTGTTCCAGGTGGACTGCACAGAAGGGTTCTATTGCTAAGTCTTTATCATTATCCAGTGGGCATTAAAATGTCTGTGGGAGGGGCCGGCTCCGTGGTCGAGTGGTTAAGTTCGCACGCTCTGCTGCGGCAGCCCAGGGTTCGGATCCTGGGCGCTGACATGGCACCACTCGTAAGGCCATGTTGAGGCGGCGTCCCACATCCCACAACTAGAAGGACCTACAACTAAGATATACAACTGTGTACAGGGGGGGTTTGGGGAGATAAAGCAGAAAAAAAAAAAAAGATTGGCAACAGTTGTTAGCCCAGGTGTCAATCCTTAAAAAAAAAAAAAGTCTGTGGGATTCTTTATAGACCAAAGCGAGTCACAATAGGATAATCATAGTGGAGGCCTCTGGGCTTTTGGAGAAAGGACATTTCCCTTTGATCATGAAAAAGGCTCCCTTTAAGCTCTTGTTATTAGTCTCTGAGAGATGTGGAAAAACCAGCTATGGTTTTCAGAAAATTAGGAGCCTTTAGCTGTCTATCATGAATTTACCATTATCTGATATGACTGGCCATATAAATTATGAGCGTGCAATGGCATTCTATTATCAATTAGAAGAGTTATACACACGATAAGACCTAAAAAGATTTTGAAGAGCCCAAGTGAATTTCAAGAACTATTTTCTCACCTTCTAAAAGGTCTTTCCAATCCTATCTTTCTGCTGCCTCTTCCTCAACCTACATCTAATACCTCATGTAAGCGTTTTTGTGACCATTAACAGACAGGAAAGAATCCCAAACATTTCATGGTATTAGATCCTGGCTTAAAGTGGTCCCACAATGACTATGGAGAAGGAAAACTTCACAGTGGGCAGAACTTCAACTATTACATTACGTTTCGTATTGTTCCAGGGGAAAAGAGAAGTCACTAGAAGGATAGATCTTTGGCAATTTATAGCAGGGAGAAAAGATTGTCCTGAAAGAGTGTAACTATATTTGTCCATTATAGGGCTCATTAATGATGTCCAGTCTGGTGGAGACCCCTTATACCTGGAGAAAAAAACCCAATACACTCAGAGATTTCGGTCAGCCACTAAGGACTTCATCAATAGTCTCATGAAGTGAATATGGTGGCAGTGGTCCTGGTTATGTATGAGTTCAAAAAAATGATCTTCTATTCACCAAAGCTAACTTGATTATAAACTCGGCTAAGTACCCATTTCCCAGCATCAAGCACCAACTCTTAGCCACCAGCAGTAGCAAACCATAAGTAAATAAATCTAGGCAAACCAGCCTGTTTTTTCTTACCAATTGTTAAAACAAAAAGAAAATAATTGATTTAACCTGATTTTGGCTTCTTGTTTGTTTGCTTTGTTCATACAGGACATTTTCCATTTGTAAAGAACCTCATTTATTAGCAGTCTGAGATGAAGTATGGGAGAAGGCATCACTCTACATTTTATGTAACATTATGTTCCTGGGACCCAAATCATTTCTGCTTAGACTACCAGATTTCATAGACTTTTGTTTGCTTATTTGTGCTATAGGAAAACAGCTGTTGCAGCTGTTAATTACAGCCCCCTCTCCTCCTAGGAACCAGTTATGTGATCATGAAAGTTGGATTTAAAAAGATGAGAATTATAGCCATCAGGCTATATTCATAATTACTATCCCATTTTGAAAACTGTGGATCATTTCTTGATTAATCACATTTTTCAGACTATTCCGCCCTTTAGGAAAATTTCCTACTCTTGTACTCTCCAATTTCTCATGCAAACAGGCTTATTAAATAGAGTTAAATCTGTTCAATCTACCCTACCATTTAAAAAATTTCCCAAATGTGTGGAGATTCCAGGTAAAGTTCCAGCTGGTAACCCTTCATATAAGATTTGATGTGCGCATTTCAAAAGAAAAGCAACCAATATTTTTCTATTGTATTCTTATAAAAATACATTTTCCAATCTCAAAAAGTACCTCACATCAATTTCCTAAGCATTTACTTATACTAGGAACATTCTAGACCTTGGGACTATGCTCAAAGAAGGACCAAATACATAATTCTCTGTATAACAAAAAAAATTTTGAAATTTTCAAAGATGACTGTGGAGAAGTAAGAGTAAAGTCCAATGCAGGCATGGATGTTCGGCTCAGAATATCTATTCCGATTTTATTCTAGGATGACTTCCCTTTCCTGTGGAGAGCAGAAAGCTAAAACAAAAATTTCTCCAATTCATTTTCTGGTGATCGAAGTTAGATTCAGGTTCCACATCAGATGCAATCATATGAGACTTGAAATTTGAACTGGGATAAATGGGATTTGGGGTGTGTATTTTATCAATGTGGATTATAGCAAATGTGGCATGGTTCTGGAGCCAAACTCTGTCTCCGAGGCTTGCTGATTTAGCAGAAATGGAGTCTTGATAGTAGAAAATGTGGTATGATGTGGGACCCTGAAGCTGTAGTGGCAGCTTCCTGATTTTGCATATGATGTTTCCTGATTGAAGTATAGTGATGCTGTTCTGGACCCAGTAATTATAGCTAATTTAGCAGCTCAGACGGAGGTAGTTCTGTATTTATGTGCATAACAGATACCTCCCGATTTGATAACAGCTTCCTGATCATGGCAGGAAAAGCAGCTCTTTTGGCAGCCTGTTTCTGCAGTATAGACTTAAGAATAAATTCTGGAATCTCATCCTACTGACTTTTATTCAACCATCTTAATAATTCTGCAAGCCATCTGACATGCTGTAATAAATCCTTTTATTCAAATTGTCTAGAGAGGAATCTGCTCTCTGTATCAGAATATTAGCCAACACAAAACCCCAAAAAGAATACAGAGAACACTTAAAAGGATAGTTTTTAAAGGCTATTTTTTAAAGTAAATCAAATGATTGATGAATAATAATTGACCCTGATAATGGGTCTCCCATTGTGACTCCTCTCTTTCACACTCAGTTATTTTCCGCTTCCTTCTGTCTATTCCTATCTGTTGCCTTGCCATTCAGAGGAAAGGTAAGAGTAGATTGTACATTCAGCTATAACATTTGCAGGGAAATGTTCTTTTGAAATGCAATATCATATTTCTAATTTGCATTGTGTGATTCCTCCTCAATATGGTGCAATAATCTTAATTCAAATCAAACTCATTTTCCACTTTATCCTCAAGTGTACATTGTCTTACTTTTCTCTTTTACTTAAAAAAAAAAAACCTTACTGCTAAAATCCTTTCCATTTTTTCGTCATTCCCTTTGCTTTCTTTTGAAAATTGCATTTTTAATATGCTAGCATTCTTTGTTCTTACCAGTCTAACGTCAATCTCTAATTTTTGATTTTTTTATTTTTATAAGATGAAATATATGATTTTAAGACATTTTTCCAAATTCCTTTGCTTATAAAACACCTTGACTGCTTATTGGTTTTCAATGTATGATGCAAATCAAACTCACAGATTATTGAAATCATATTTTTCAAAAAACTGAATCAATAAAACTGAATTAACTCTAATATATTCATCTAGATGTTTTTATAGAAAATAACAAAACTTGTATGATATAACTATGGTAGTCATTAATGTTTAAACTATGGTTCCAATTTGAAAATCAAGTAAAATTTTGTTAAGTGCCGAAACTATGGGCCAGACTCAGGGGTCATTACTTGTTTTCCTTTCATATCAGTTATCTCCTCTATAAAGTTGGCTAATATAAGGTGCCTACTTCATAGGGTGGCTGTGGGGATTAAATAGATACACACACACACACACACACACCCAGAAGTGCTTGTCACATAGCAAATGTACAAGAATTATTATTGCTGCTGCTGATTTTGGAGATCTCTCTTTGAATGAATTAAAGAGATATTACTGACAAGAAGAAATACGTGGTTGAGGGGCAGTAAATAGCCAACATAGGTAGTCAAGTGTGGTTTTATGACACCTGGTGCTCCGTTCTCACCACATCCTTTTCACTCTCTTTCAATTCACCGAGAGAATCATAACCTAGAGCATGTGGTTTGGATTCATCCCAACATTTATTACCTGAGAGGGAGACTGATAGCTCCAGAGGAAAACAAGCTCACCCTTGAAGAGAAATGCCATAAAATAGACATAAGAGTTGAAGGAGATAACCAAACAAAGTAGAATTATTGGAGTGGTCAAATTTAGATTATCTTAAAAAAAATTAACTGCAAAGGGGTAAGGGAGAGTATTGGTGATGTGACACAGGAGTAAATTTTCATAAAATAGAACCAAGTAGAAATCTGAGCTGCACAGGAGAACTAACTTAAACCAGCAAACAAATCATAAACCAAAGAGACAATGTACATGAAAGGCCATATTTGCGAGCAGAAGAATTAGATTGAGGAACTCTCAAAAATACATTAAAAGGTTTTAAGGAATAAATAATTTTAAGAAAATTATGCTGAGACTCATGAGGATTATTAATATCAATAACTTGGATAATAGGAGTCTCAGAAGAAAAGAGAAACAAACGGAATGGAGAAAATATTCATGATGACATATCTCACATAATCAAAGAATGATAAAAGAATACACATTGAAAGGATTCATAGTGTGTCAAACAGAAAAAAAAAAAATCCATTATCTAAAACCTGAAAAATTTGAAATAACTATGGACCAAAAATCATACTGAGGAGGAAAAACCTTCATAACGGAAATACTGGCTGCAAAAATATAACAAGCAAATTTTCAAATTATTAAACTTTACTTTCCATTTAAATTTTTACTTAATGAAAAGTACAATAAAAGTATTATTAGTTAAGTTCTCTTATGTTTTATACCAAAAAGTGTATTGAAGGGAATTTTGGAGGAAGTTAGAAAATCATTAGAAGACTAATGTAGATGATGCTGGAGAACATATGTTCAATTTACATTGAACATAATAAAAGAACCAAACAAATGTAAGGAAAAACATATATCCACAAAACCCCATATAAAACTGTAGAAAATACCACTATGGTGTTGGAGAAACAGAGAAGCTAAAAATAATGTGAAACAATGCACAAGTTCTTGCCTTCATTTAGAAATGCATATAGTTTGATACATTTTATAAATCAATAGGGATAAAAATAGCTCAGATATAGGCCTTAATCTTAACCTAGTAACTGAAGAAGTAAAAAATCTATAACATTTTATTCAGCAGGAGGAAATTTGGCACAGACAAATGATGTACATAAATGTATACAAGTGAAATTTGCCAAGAAGAAAAAGATAAGATAAAGTATAGTAAATGGAAATGTGAAATAGCATCCTAGAAACAAGCACTAAAATGATGATAATTATGTCAAATGTAACTGGCTCAAATACATTAATTAAAGGACACAAACTTTCAAATTCACAAAAATAATGGGTCACCAATTTGTTCTTTGCAAGAGACACATTTAAAAGAGCAGTATACAGTAAATAAGAAAATCAAAGTTAGAAAATATAAATGCAGAAAACAGAAATAATTGTTTCAGTTGGGTATGGAGAAAAAAGCAGGATTGTACTGGGTTGATTTTTACTTCTTCAGTATAGTGTGCTCCACCTTGTCCCCTGGGTCCCCACTACTTGCTCAGAAGTGAGCCTTACTCCTACCAACTTTGCCTCATCATCTAACATCACTAGATGTCCCTTAGTTCCCAAGACTCGGCCTGGCTTTTGGTACAGCTTCCATCAGATCTACTACAGTGGACATTTCAGTAGCTCTGGCGCCCTCCTTTCACTGACTGGCACCAGTTCCCAATTCTGATGAAGCACCGCACAATGAGGCATGAGATCTAGTTACCTCCAAGGTGACCTATTTGAGCTGGGTTGCACATGATGGACATGCACGAAAGTTAACACACCAAGAGGCAAAGTAGAACTACGAAAGGCAGGAGAAATGAAGGAAGTGGATAGGGTAGTGTAATTTTCTCTCCCGATGGATAGTTACTGGATGCATTGGTTCACCTACTCTATGTTTTCTTGTGAAGCTCTGGTCAACTTGGTTAAAGCACCATCTTGTATTTTTTTCCCCTACTTCCTTGTTTCAGTTTTCCCTGTCCAAGGATTGTACCTCCAAATAAATCATTAGTACATATATTTTGCATCGATCCTCTTTTCTAGGAAATTGGGGTTAAAACACTTGATACCAGAAGAGGCCAGACTCATTTTGGAGCTAGCTTTCCCACTTTTCAAAAAGAAATGACGAGCTTTATTTCTGGTTCTAATTAGAGTGGAAGTCAACCTTAGGTTTGCAGTGACCACACAGTATTTATCTGTGGTCAATTAGAATGAGGTTCCTATGAATGTTACTACTTTGGGGGGAAAGTGGCTATTGTACTTGAATAGCAGAGTGGCAATAGTAATTATTCCAGAGAAAAATTGCTTTTTATGGCACTTGGGGCTTTGCAAAAAGAAACTGTTATGTTCAGAAATGTTAATTAGTAATTTAAATCATGCTGTGAAAAGGAGAGTGTCTTTATGATGGTTCAATGGAAATGCTTATCTTCTATAGATACTGGTCAGACCTTGCTGACCAGCAGCTTCAGGATCTAATTATAAAGGATGAAGAGTAATCTAAAATCATGAGAATTATCTTGTACCAAAGTTGGTTCCCTGATCAGGTAGGAAAGGGACTTCTAGTCCTACGATGACAGCCTTGGGACCCACAAATCTGGGAAATTTGAATAGTATCCAAATCCTCTTGATATTCCCTGGCTAACAGTTACATCTTTTCTCCTTTTCCAGACAAAAAAGGAGACTTCCTTGTCTGCAGCCTGTGTAGTGACCCCACCTCAAGTAAACACCTCACATGATAAAGCTTGTTCCTCTCAAGATGTTCCAAACACTTATTTCTTGGTGCTAATAACCATGGTAAGAACACTGCATCACCCAAATTGGGAATATGGTGTCTGCTCCAGAAAAAAGAGGATCTCAATCCTCCTACCATATGTAGAAAAAAAAACAGTTTATCAAATACACACTGGAAGGAACCTGGATGACATGTATGGAGTTAGGTAACATGTTAGGGAGTTAGACCAAAGTAGGAATAATATAAGACTGGATAAGGAGAATATGTTTAAAAATGGACTTAATCCTGGCTAAAAATTCAGACTTCTGGCAAGGAAAGACAGAGGTAGCTTAATATACTGCTGTGATATCACCTTGAACCCTGAATTAACTATGCTCTATAGTAAATGAGGTTGAGATGTCAGTATATCTTTACTGTAGATGTCTCAGGCATCTGAAGTCTCAGGGAGTAAGCAATGTTAGAATGGATTTACTGTGTAAGAACTGAGACATTTCTACTATATTATATTACTTGGGAAGGTCCAGAGATCACTTCCTTCAATAAAGCAATAAGGAATGGACTGGTGAGGAAGACACCAGTATCTTTTGAGAAGTTTGGTTTTGGCTGTCATCTTCTAGCTAGGGTTAACAACGGAAGATGTCTCCACTGAAGAGAGCTTCCTAATTTCCACATGGATGATGGAATTCCAGAATGGCAGTGGTCAGGTTATGACATGTTTTACCTTCATTTGTTAGTTTAATTCCTAATGTGCAGCAAGGCTAGGGGACTAGAAGTGTGCCTGGACCCTTTGGAAAATATATTGACCTTTAATAGTTCGTAGTGTTCCTGGAGGCATAATAAGTAGGCAGACTACTAGAAGGGTGTTTGGTCAACAGAATCAAAATAAAATTGAGAGTCACTGAGAAGATCGATATGTCAGCTACCACAGTGAAAAATAATGATTCTTTGTCCACTTTCTTCAAGTAATCTAGTTCACAAAACTAGAGCCCTGTGATTGAAGAGGAGGCAAAACCACCTTGAGGAAAGACATTGTAATTCCACCATAAATATTTATAGAAAATATTCCCCTATCTTTCCATAAAGGAACCTGTGACAATTTTCCAGATAACTATGCACTTGAGGAAAGGAATACCCAGAATTTCAAGAAGGGGAGCCAGGGCATCTGTACTAATACTCATACCAGAACCACAGAAGTTATAAATGAAAATTCCCAACTGTGCGAGTGAAATAGACAGCAAGGCAGCATATGAATAATCAAGCAACAAATCTACATTTACACTCAAAATATTTGCTTAATATGGAGGCTCATGATTTAGGAATCACATGGGTGACAAAAGGCAAAGCGTTCAGGCTCATGCATGGTGAGGAGTTGAAGCTGAACAGGGAATAAGAACTCCCTACATTCCCACATAAGGCCAAGACGTTTGAAGAAATACGGCCTCAGCGAAAGGACAGCGAGAGAAAAAGAAATCTGCATTTCCAGCAAAGGGAGACACATACATACACAGCCGTGTCTGCTTTGCTTAGGTTCTAGATGGAGAATTTTTGTTTTTAACATAAGAGTTTGTAAACACAGGCTTGTACTTATAATGATATGCGATTTTAGATTATATATTGGTAAAGCCCATCAAAACCAAAACAGGAACATTAACTTAAAATCATTCCAGTGGGAGCTATTCAGAGTGCTTAGCAGAGGCAAAAACCAATCTCCATAAAGTGAAAAATCCTCAACCCAGCCTCACAGGAACCACCAACGCAGCCAGTCATCAAGTCACTTATAAAACGTAAAACGCCGAAAATGAGCCAAGTAAGAGATGAGAGAAATAAGAGGGGTCATTAAAGGAAACATTATTTAGGACCACAGGTGCAAAAGAAATCCTAAAGACAGATATAAATTAGAAAACTCTATCAATGTAACACATTACATTAACAGATTAAAGGATAAAAAACTAATTATCTCAATAAGTAAAAAAATAGCCCTCATAAAGTATTCTGCTATTCATAAGAATTTCTCTATGTCCTTCAGCTACTAAAGAGCAGTTACCAATATCCTATAGCAAACACCATTCTTAAGGCTGAAATAGTAAAACCATTTCTTTAAATCAGAAACTAGACAAATCCTTGATACTTAATGATAAAAATTATTTTAAAAAATGGTTGAGAGTTATTCAGTCAGTAGTAAAATAATTTATACTGACAATAAAATGTCAAAACAATATTATTTATTCATCCCTGTAAATATGCTTGCTACTTAGCATATCTTTCAAAGACATAAGGTCCAGTATTCATAATTTCTTCCCTATGGCAAATATTTCAAAAACACCTTGGGTTTATGTAATTGCTAAATAACTTTGTTTTTTGTTTTACCTTCAACCTAAATAATTGTTACTAACCATGATCTTGTTAAATGCATCTGTGATTTACATAATCAATTCCAGCACCATTCCTCAGGTATGGTTGTGCTATTTATATTAGTGCATAACTGTCTGGTTTTCCAACGGTTGCTCAAAATAATGTGTGGGCAGAAGATAATACAAGATATTTATGTCTAAGTGAAGGAATAATAGTCCATTATTATAGTCTCTTGTAGTCTGGTTTAGCTTTTTTAGGCAATACATTGTTTTCATCTTTGTTTCTACTGGGAATTTTATAAATCAGTTGCTTGAGCCTTAACTAGTTTATTTCCATTTTATTTTAATCACTGGGTTGTAATATCCTTAATATAGCCACACATGTACACTTTAGACAGAAACTATTTGTTCTCTTCTTCCTGGTATAATGTTTTTCTTTATCATTACAAATAAAATTTGAAAATATAATATATGGGTTCTAGCTTCAATAAAACTATGTTTAAATAAGCAGGAACAGAGGGGCCAGCCTCATGGCAGAGTGGTTAAAGTTCCGCATTCACTTTGGTGGCTCAGTCACAGACTTACACACTGCTCATCAAGCCACGCTGTGGGGACATCCTGCATGCAAAAAAAAAAAAATGGAAAAAGACTGGCACAGATGTTAGCTCAGGGATAATCTTCCCCAAGATAAAAAAACAGGAAGATTGGCAATAGATGTTAGCTCAGGGCCAATCTTCCTCACCAAAAAAAGAAAAAAATAATAATAATTTTCATTTAATTGAAATTTACTTCATTCTTTAGGTTGCAGACTATGATTTAGATATTTTATGGGTTACTGGTGAAATAAAGTTATAATTAAAACAATATATTTTCTTTAATTAATTGGGGAAATAGGAAAAGCTTGGGTAGTGAAGTAAAAATAATAAAATATGTACACACATATGAAAAAGAAATAATCTGAAGTTAAATTAGCCAACTCAGGGATAAAAAAGAAAAGGGGAAACCTTTTTTTCCCATTATTTATAACTATCCTTTAATTCTGCTTTATGTACACATGACAACAATTTAAGAAATAAGATGTTAAAACAAAAAGAAGTGATCAGCCTCCCGCCTCTGCTTCAGGCCCATTTATCAGAGATAATTATTTTTAAAGTTTTCAGTTTTTAGTTATTTGATGGTTAATTATATAATGTTGACTCATATGCATTTTTCCTTCTATTTCTTCATTTTAAAATTCTTTAGACAATGCATTAATTTATTACTAAAAATATGAAGAATATACTAAATTTTTCTACCTTCCACATCTGCATCAATTATCAGTTTGTGTTATTTTCTTATGATTATTACATTATCAAGGTTTACAACAGCGACCCTCTTTCCCTATTTATAATTAAGCCTTTTGTGCTTTTACTTCAGTTCAATACTGGAAACTTAACTTCCCACAACAACACTTACAGGATTATAACAATGCAGTCAACATTGTATGAAGTATTGTGAATAATACAAAATAAATAAGTCTACGCCTCAAATATCTGCTGCTTAGAGGAGTTTCCCATTCAAGCAGCACAATAGATTTAATTTCTTTTCTTCTTTTAGGTCATCTTCACTCCTTACCCCTTCTGTTTTCAATTTTATTTTTCCTAATAGAACTTTTTATTTTACTAACCAAACTTTTTGAGTAATTAATTTTTTCATATAGGTTGCTAGGATTGTTAATGTTCTTATTCTTGGCCTTTTGAAAATGTTCTAATTTACTTTATGTGATTATTTGATAACTTTTCTGCTCACGGAATTATGAGTTCAAATTGTTATTATTATTTTTTGGAATAATACTCTGATGGTGTAAAGAGCCAGATGCGCACAGGCCAGTGGTTTCAGCATTCATTGAACACTTGCTGTGACCGAATGAATACAGTCGAGGTCATCTCCGTAGGGCAGGAATTCAAGTTCCTTGGGAGGGTAGGGCCGCTTCATTGCGAGGCGTCCACGTCTGAAGAGAGAACTCCAGGTGTGATGGGCACCTGAAGGAGGCCAGGCCAGGCAGCTCTGCTCCCTCTCCTCCCAGGTGAGGCTCCAGGGGAGGCTGGGCTGGCTCTGGGCCTTTCCAAAGAGCCTCCTGGGGCAGTGAGCGCAGGACCGCTGGGAGGGGATGCTCCAGGCCTGGGGGAGCCCCTCACCCCAGCATCCCGCGGCCAGGCACTGGGCTGGGGAGGTGGATTCAGCAGAGCCTCTGCATGAAGGGGCCCACGTTAAAGCCTGGTCACTTCAAGGCAGACAATGACTCCACGTGGTCTGATTGGACTCGGAGCAGTTCCGTAAGGCAGAGCCAGAAGGAGTGGGGTCAGAGGTCTCACAGGGGAGTGGGAGAGCTCGGTGGGGGCACGAGGATCAGGGCACCTCAGCAAAGGCTGCACAACTGAGAGCCCAGGACATCCCGGAGACCAGACGCAGCTGGACTGGACAGGCCAGTGTTCCCGTTGCAAGTCCCCACGGTGGCATAGACGCTTGCCAAGAGCGAAAGGAATTGTGCCTCTTCTCTCCATAAACCCGCAAGAGGCAGCTAGGAAACCTAGTGGCTGGGCTTTGGGCTAAAATTAAATGCCATGTGTGTGGGAACAGTAGCTGTCACTTATCAGAAGTCTGAGTGCAGCTACCGATCTTGATCTTTCATTTTACCCAGATAAAGGAAAGCATTAACACCTCACTCAATGCCACATTCGAGGTCTCCAGGTGGGCAAGAACAAGAGAGTTGCCTTTGGAAAGGAGGACACGGGGGCGGGGGATGGCAGGGTGAGGCATGCCTGCCGCTGGGCTGGCTGGTTCCTGGGTGCTCATCTGAGCTTGGAATGTTTCTGAGCAGTGAGTCCAGCCCTCCAAGCTGAGGATTTGGTAGCCAGCAGGACCCACGTCCTTTCCCCAGAAAAGGCACCCACTCACGCCCCCTGGAGGGCCTTTGCTATTGCTGCCCTGGGCAGGGGAGAGGGCTGGGCTGCCTGGGGCCCACTCACGGGGGGAAGCTCCTGCTTCTCACCCACCAGGCGACAGCACCTCTCACCTTATTGGGGAAATGCAGTTTGCCAAGTCACCAGGCTAGGGGCATAGGGGTCATCGTGGGCTTTCCACACAGCGCAGTAGGGGGGACACTCCCGCCTCCTCTTGTGGAGTGACACCCACTGTGCCACCGAGTCAGGCCCCGTCGGATATCTGAGTCCAGAGCCTCAGAAGATTGCCCAGAGAGACCTGGCACCCACTCGGCTTTCTCGGGGAGTACTGGGCTTGTCCCCATTCACAGCAGACGCTTGGAGGGGCTGCCACAGGGGGTGAGGGGTGAGTGTATCCCTGCATCCCCAGAAAGCGCTGGACACAAGGCAGTGCCACCGCCCCATCCAGAGGAGGGGCCTGGCCAAGCCCCCTTTCTCACCCTCCAGGCTCCCCAGGCGATACTCCCTGGGTCCAGGGGTGGCAGGCCTAGTTTAGGAAGGATCCCGCCTCTGGAAGAGCTAAAGGGATGGCGGTGGTACTGGAGGAAGAAGGCCCGGAGGGAAGGTGAGTGCTGCCCAGGCTGGCTTGGGTCCTTGGGTGTCAAATGGCCTCCGTTATGCAGAGATGGGACTTGCGAGGCCAAAGAAGGGGAAGTCTACTTGAGAACAAAGGGGACTGTTCCTGGGAACCAAAACTTTTCCTGGCAGTGCACAGGCAGCCCTCCATCCCAGCCACATTCCTCCTGCCTCCCCTGCAGAGGCCAGAGCAGTGACCCCTACCCAGGAAAGACCAAAGGGAGTTGGCCAGAGAACTGGACACCTTAGTGTGTGGGTGACCCTCAGGGTGTGGGCAGTGTGAGTCTCAGGGTTTGAAGGGAAGATGTGGCCTTCCAGGCTCACTGGGGCAGCAGCGTGGCCCCCTCTGCCATGGTGCCAGCCTTGCCCCTGAGGCATTGGTCCAAGGCTGCCTGGCCCTCTGAAATACAGGAGGTGGCCTCATCTCAAACGGAAGAGGAGACAGCCCTGCTGAGCCGTGAGTTGCCTTGGGGTCCTTCTTCCCTTTTCTTGAAGGATAATACAAGTTCATAACCAACTAGCTCTGCTGTGCCACCCTGTGGTATCCCAGAAGTCCGACAGCCTTCCTCCATTTGTCAGATCTCTATCCTCTTTAGTCCAAGATGCAGTGCTTCCTCTTGTATGGTCCCATAATTTCTTTATCCAGGAATAGTCCTTAGGTGTTCTTTCCAGAACATTCTCTCCGTTTTTGCAATATAGATAGGCTGAGAATTTTCCAAATCTTCAAATTCTGGTTCCTTTTTGCCTAATAATTTCTTCATCAATTCATCTCTCTCCTCTCACATTTTGCTAAAAACAATGAGGAGAAACCAGGCCACACTTTAACATTTTGCTTAGAAATCTCAGTTAAGTATCCAGTTTCATTGCTCCTAGATTCTACCTTCCACAAAACTCTAGAACACAGTTCAGTCAAGTACCTTGTCACCTTGTATCAAGGATTGCCTTCTCTGCAGTTTTCAAAACTCATCCTTGTTTCTATCTGACACCTCATCAGGATGGCCTTTAGTGTCCTTATTTCTACCAACATTTGGTTCAGGATTATCAATGTATTATGTATTCTCTAAGAAGATGGAGGATTCCTTGACAGCTCTCCTCTTTTCTTTCTTATACTATCCAGAATCACCTTTAATGTCCCTAATTTCTGCTAATAGTTCCTTCATAGCAATCCAGGCTTTTTCTTGCATGCAGCTCAGAACTCTTCCAGTCTCTACCCAACACCCCGTTCCAAAGCTGCTTCCTCAGTTTTAGATATTTGTGACAGCAGAATCCCACTTCTCTGCATCAAAATCTGTCTTAGTCTGCTTGGGCTGCCATTAACAAATACCACAGACTGGGTGGCTTAAATAACATTTATTTCTCACACTTCTGGAGGCTGGAAATCTGAGATCAAGATGCCAGCAAGGCTCCTTTTTCCTGAAATGTGACGGTTGTGGATGACAGTCAACTTGCTGTGTCTTCACATGGTCTTCCCTCTGTCTAAAATTATTTTCTTATAACTTAGAAAGTGTTGATTTACTCTTTCATTCTTCTAGAGTTGTTGATGAAAATGATAATGTTAGTCTAATTCTTTTTACTTTTTGGTTCAGTTAATTTTTGTCCTTGGCATCTGAGAAGATTCTATCTTCATTTTTGAGTCTGAACATTTTACCATAATCTGTCTAACTATGAATATTTAATCACTGGTCCTATTCAGCAGTCAGTCGGTCCCATTAATGTAAATATCAGTGTTCTCTCTAGCTCATGGAAAATCTTATTAAAGTGCTTCATCAAATCTATGGGCTGTTGACTCTAAGTTACACCATATTTTGTGTACTATTAAGAAAGAGAAAACACTGCCAAGTAAACTAATAAATACCAGTGATTATCAGATGCATTCTAACTTCAGAGGTGTTAAAATGTGAAAACAAATTTGAGTTCTAGAATCAATGAAAATGGTATTACTTCTCCACTTTTTGTCTCTTTTCTCCCTCGCCTTACCTCAGTTACATGGACAGACAGACTATTCCATTCCTACAGCTCTTAGTTTATCCCTGCCCCACCCTCTTTCTTTATGTTTATTTCTATAAGAATAACTTTGCATTATAACATTAGCAACACATCGTTTTTCCCTTTTTCTGTGTTGACACGTTATTAAGTGCTTTACATTTCATACTCTCAACAATCCCATTGCACCCCATGTGTAAAGTAAATTCTAGGTATATTTAAAGCTTAAATATGAAAAGCAAAATTTAAAAGAATTACAAAAAGCTTAGGAAGTACTCCATTCATCTTAGGTAAATTTCTTTTAAAAGGTATTAAGAAGCATGAATAGTAAAAAAATTTCACGAGAGACATGCAAATTCCCAACAAGTATATTAAAAGATGCTCGGCATCACTAATCACCAAAGAAATGCAAATCAAAACTACAATGAGATATTACCTCATGTACGTTAGGATGGTTATTATAAAAAAAGTAAAAGCTAACAGGTATCTATCAGGATATGGAGAGTTTGGAAAGCTTGTCCACGGACAATGGGAATATAAAATGGCACTGCTGCTATGGGAAACTTTATCGAGGTTCATCAAAAAACTAAAAATAGGGCTACCATATGATACAACAATATCACTTCTGGGTATACATCCAGAATTGAAAGCAAGATCTCAAAGAGACTTCTGCACTACTGTGTTCATTGCAGCATCATTCACAATAGCCAAGAAACGACTTAAATTTCCATCAATAGATGGAAGGATAAAGGAAATGTGGTAAATACATACTATGGAATATTGCTCAGTCTTAAAACAACAACAACAACAATAAACAATGACGTAGATGAACCTGGAGGACATTATGCTAAATGAAATAAGCCAGACACAGAAGGACATGTAAAGGATGAGTCGATTTTTAGGAGTTATCCAAAGCAGTCAAACTCATAGACTCAGAGAGTGGAATGGTACTTGCCTAGGGCTGAGGGGAAGGAGAAACGGAGAGCTGCCGTTCAACAAGTGTACAGCTTCAGTTATGTAAGATGGGTAAATGTAGACATCTGCTGTACAACATTGTGCCTATAGGTAACGATACTGTATTGTGCACTTAAAAATTTTTCAAGAGGGTACATCTCATGTTAAGTATTCTTACCACAACAATAATAATAATTATGGCACATGTACACAAAAAGTCTAACAATACCAAGTATTGGACAGAATGTAGGAAAATGAAATCTCTTTTGCATTGCTGGTGGTAGGGTTAACTGGTAAAAGCAATTTAGAAAATGATCTCAACATATTTATAAAGTTGGAAAATGAACCAGTTTTACCAGCCATCATTTCCTCTAGCGAAAGAAAACCTACATTTGTACTAGGACTTTAAATATGATGATATCCATTCCAGTATTCTGTGTGTTATCTGCTAACTATTATTTTTCTGGTTTCTTTTCACTTTTTTGATGACAATATTTGGTGTTGCTATCTCCAGCTGCTCTGTTTTCCTACATGATTGTCCATCAAACATTGCTATTTAAGATTATTTCATTTTCCCCACGTTAATAAATCATTGCTGAGCAAACCATAATGAAATGAGCCTTTAAAAATATTTTTATGTGTCACCAAATACAAAATAACTTCTGCATTCATATTTCAGTTTTGATTCAGTATTGAATCCATTTGCAAATTATAATCATAGATGGCACGTCCTCTCTCCTCCTCACTGGGTTTAATAAAGACATACCACAGATTTCAAAATGCATCAGCAAAGGTTTACTAAGTAAATCTGATATGGTTCATTTAGACTTACTCAAAGTCTGCTGCCAGGCTCTCCTTGTTATAAATAATACCAGCCATCTTCACAGTTAACATTGGCCCCTGCTACAAGTGACACCAGTTAGAGAAATTTCGATCTTTAACACTCTGTAAATAAAAGAAGAAATAATTTCATAGCTAACTCACTCTGGAAACAAATATATTTTCCTTTCACACCTAATTTTTCAGCTCAAGAGAAAATAAGTTTGTAGTTCATATTATCCTTCAGAACTAGCCTGGAACTTACGTCTAAGCCCATTTGCACTTTTAAATTTAAACAAACTGTGTAATAAATGCATTTTCATTTAGGTAGGAATGATTTTTTTTACTTATAGCTTCGCTTAAAATCTCTTTAAGCTATTTCTGGAAGTGAGAAATGTAACTGTGTGTGACAATTCTCTAACTTTTTAAATTATCATATTCTGATAATATTTATACCTCAAAAGTGGTTCAATTTATTGACTATCTTGTCTGGTTGGACTCATAAACTTTTTTAATATTGTAAGCATTTTATATAACATTCGATTATCCGTTTATGATACTTGACAAGTTTCATCTATAAATGATCTGAACCTCAGATGTAAGATCCTTGATTATCTTTCCAACTGTTTTTACAATCATTTCTTCACTCAGATTTTCTACTTCTTCTTGGTACAATTTTGATAATTTAAAATTTCTTAGAAAATTTCTCATTTCATTTTAATGATTTTATAAGTGCATTGGCATAAATTGAATAGAATTATATGTTATAAATTCATAAATTCAGGCTGGCTATAATCTTATCATTAATCTGTTTATATCTTCTCTTTTGTGATTATGAAATTTCTTTTTTTATGCATTTCAAAAAATATCTTTTAAAATTGAATGCCTTGTTTATTTTAACATGTTTCTTAGGACTTTAGAATAAACATTTAATAGTCTTTAGAAAGTGAGAAAAATGTTCCACTTTACCAGCAAATAAAAAAGTGCTGATGAAAATCAGTTCAATTTCAATGTGTATGATTTCTATCTTTTGTTGAGTTTCTTGTCTCATCCATGGTAGTGGCTGCTTTTAGTCATATTGGTGTTTTTTTGTTTTGCTCATCTTCTCACTGGATATTTCCCTTAAGATCTCTGAGGCGTCTTTTTGGGTACTGAGTGGGAGGGTAGTATCTACTACTCTGGTGTGTATTCTGGCTTTTTTTTTTAATGGAAAATAAGATTGGGAGGTTGCATTTACTGTGTGGAGTACTTTGCTATATAGTCACTTGGGTGGGGACACCTAGTTTATCCTCCATATGTAGCAGGCTGCATGAGGCATCACTCTCTTTCTTCCACCCCAACTCACATAGTCCTTTCTCCTCTGTGTGCTCTGTGTGGTGCACATTCATAATACTGCTGTCAGGATTGAGGTGCATGGGGATGGAGAATGTGCAGGGTTTGATTCTCCTGGAATCATGCTGCACGTGCTTTAGTATTCCTGATCTTGAGACCTTTTCTCTTGTACCCACACCTACTTATGAAAACGACTGTTGATGCCTCTGGCACACGCTGTTGGCTATCAATCCAATATCCATTCTAGCCTTCTTCATTACTAATAGAAGACATAAAAACTTCTGTTTAGTTTGGAGAGGCAATGTGTAAAGCTAAACAAAGAAGATGAAAACTATGTTTCACAGACTTTGTTCTGAGAGAGATTGCCATAGGACAAATTTTGCCCTAAGAGCTGTATGGAAATGGGAAAGTCTGTTTAAAATAAGGTCAGCTGGTATAGTCTTCTCTCCATTTTCATTACTTTTGTTTGTCTAAGATATGCTCTTGATTCCTAGAGGTAGAGGTTTATTCCTGAGCCTGTAAGGGAAATATTCAACACCAATAACAGTTGAACAGAAAAATTTAAGAGGGGCCGGCCAGGTGGTGCAGTGGTTAAATACGCACGTTCCACTTCTCAGCGGCCCGGGTTCACCGGTTCGGATCCTGGGTGCGGACATGGCAACGCTTGGCACACCATGCTGTGGTAGGCATCCCACATATAAAGTGGAGGCAGATGGGCACAGATGTTAGCTCAGGGCCAGGCTTCCTCAGCAAAAAAGAGGAGGACTGGCAGTAGTTAGCTCAGGGCTAATCGTCCTCGAAGAAAAGAAAAAAAAAGAAAAATTTAAGAAACTTATCACATTAATTAGACCGTGGACTCTTATCTTGGAAAAAATAAAACCCTCATTTGTTTAAACCACTATTGGTTCAAGTTTTCTGTCAGTCATAACCAAACCGAATTGTAAATTTTACAGCACCATAGTTTTTTTTTGATGTGGAATACTGGGCCCTGAGCTAACATCCATTGCCAATCTTCCTCTTTTTGCCTTAGGAAGATTGTCCCTGAGCTAATATCTGTACCAATCTTCCTCTATTTTGTATGTGGGATAGAACCATAAGATGGCTTGATGAGTGGTGCGCAGGTCCACGCCTGGGATCTGAGCCAGTGAACCCTGGGCCACCAATGCAGAGCACGTGAACTTAATCACTATGCCACTGGGCTAGCTCCTCATGCGTAATTTTTTTAAATGGTTTTATTAAAGTTTAATTGACACAAATTAAACTGCACATGGTTAAAATGTGCAATTTGATGTTTAGTGCATATTAAACCATCACTGCAATTGGGATAATGAATGTATCCATCACCCCCCAAAATTTGTTCACATTTATATTTGCACCTACCCCTTCATGATCCCCACCTCAGGATGACCACTGATCTTCTTTATGTCACTATATTTTAGTGTAGAATTTTACATAAATGCTTTTCAAAGAATTGTGTGATATTACATTCTTATATGCAATTAATCAAAGGCTGAATTACTCCACATTCTAGTCAATATTTGGTATGGTGAGTCTTTTAAACTTTAGAGATTCTAATTGGAATGTAGTAGGATATCATTAAGATTTTCACTTGTATTTTCCTCATAAATAATTCTATTGAGCATCTTTTCATGTCCCTATTTTCCACCCTTATGTTTTTACTGAAATGTCAGTTGAAATATTTATGCTTGTTTTAATTGGATTTTTTGGGGGTTTTTTTATTACTGAGTTTTGAAAGTTCTTCATATATTCTGGATAAAAATCCTTTACAGTTGTGAAATTTGCAAATATTTTCTTCCAATCTGTAGCATATCTTTTCATTACTTTTAACAATGTCTTTTTGAAAAGTAGCAGTTTTTAATTTAGAGAAATTTCAAATTATCGTTTTTTCTTTTAGTAATCATGTATTTGCTGCTATATCAAAATATTCTGCCTAGATCATGGTCACAAACATTTTCTCCTATGTTTTCTTCTAGAAGTTTTATAGTTTTGGTTCTATGTTTAGGCCTAGGATCCATCTTGATTTAAATTTTCAGAGAACTATGATGTGTGGATCAAAGTTCATTTTTCCATATATGGAAATCTAATTTTCCCTGAAGTATCTATTGATAAGACTGTCCTTTCTCTATTGAATTTCCTTGCTCCATTGTCAAATATCAGTGACTATATTTGTGTGGGTCTACTTCTGTACTCTCTATACTGTCCTATTGATCTGCTAAGATTTTCACTGGGATTGCTTGAATCTATAAATCAATTTTGGAAGAAGTCCCCTACATACCTCTGCGCTGTGAAGTCTACTTTCTGTAACCTCTAACCTTTTTGTACATTCAGCTCTAATCTCGTTAATTCAGAGAGGCTACAAGGTCTGTTTGGATTTCTCCTTCCTGCTTCATGGGTTGGAAACTCTCTCCTCGTAGTAAGCCAAGGCAATCCTGGGACATTTCTTCCTTGTTTTTCCTCTCTCAGTGAATACTGTTCTTTGTTATCTGATGTCCTTATCTTGACATTTGTTTTATAAATTTTGTCTGTTTTGTTGTAGTTGTTGTTTCAAGTGGGAAGATAAATTTGTGCCCTGATACTCTGTATTGATCATACATACTTTCAAGCATTTATCACTGTGATTTTATTCTTCAGTAATATGCCATCTGTTTTCCTAGTTTCTGAGATTTCTCAAAATTTCTTGTCCACTAAGCATTCCATTTCTAGCTTTCCAGAAAAGCTATAGACATTTGAAAATATTTCTTCTATTAATATCGCACATTTAATTAGTCAAGGGGTGGCTGAGTTACGTTCTCAGTCCATCGTCTTGAAATAATCGGTGTTTATGCAAGATAAATAATTCAAGACCAGAATTCAAATCTAGCCTTTTATCATCTCAAAACGCAAGGCACAAAAATGAAAAGTCTATTTTATAACATTGTGCTTTTGTGACTTTATTATGATTTATTGTTATTTGATTTTAAAAAGACAACAAAGAGAATAACTTTATACTGTGTATTTCAAAACCAAATGTTAGCAAAGGATAAGAGTCAGAATATTTCTATTTTAGTTGCATATTTGCTATTAATTATCTCTGTGATATTGGGTGGTTCGCTAGAGCCCTCTGCATCTGTTTCTGGCTCTGAGAATGAAATGGTCACTACATTTCTCTTCAGTCCTGTCAGTGATTTTCCAGCAGGCTGTGATTGACAATCATTTTATGGTTGAGTTCTATCTGCTTTTCTGTTCTTCAACTCTGAGACACTTTCTTTTACAAAGCTATAGATTTGGTGCTTTAAATGAAATCTGGGACACATTCAGAGTTTCCTCACACCAGGTTTATATTTTGTTCATTTTTTTTCCAGCTTATCTGATCCATTACTTTTCCTTTTCAAGCTCTTAGTGCCTTCAAAGGACTTGTTATTTAATTTTGCCCTAGAAGAATTGAACTCAACATATTACTTCTCCAAGGAGATAGTTGAAGTCTTATTTCTCATTATGGTGTAAGATTGATCTCTTGTTAAAGGATTTCTAATATCAGTTGGAGAAAAGTTACTGTAAAATTAGAGTATCTTTCCCGAGGGAAGAAATCGTGTCATATAGATAAGCATTTACTTTGCTTACATGCAATATGCCTCTTTCCCATTGGGAATGCAGAAGTCAGGGTTTTCAATATAGTGGTGCACTATTATATGATCTTAAAATTACATGAATACTCAGTTAATTTTGATTCTATAACTCAATAGATAATTAGAAAATCTAGAGATGATCTAGAGGATACCAAAATAATACTTCAGAAAAAAGAAAAGCAGATATATTAAAAATAAGTTAATAAATAGGGAGAATGAGCAAAAATAGAATCAGCAAGAGGTAACCTATAAGAAGAAATAAAGTTAAGCCTCATTTAAAGGGCTTAGTAGTCATCACTTGCATCCTTACAGTAAGAAAAAGCTGGATAAACTGAAAATCAGTAACTTTTCTTGGACACATCAAATAACTACACTTGTAGGGACAACAGCCATCTGAAAATATGGAGAAAGTGGTATATCCTGAGAGAAGTACCCGAGATCTGCTTGCCTGGAATTGAAGCTACTGCAGCCCTAAATGGGTAGGAACACTAAACTGGTAATTTTGATAATTGTTGGAGGCTGCATATGGATTAATATGAGAGTAAGAAACTTCTGGGTGCCTCTGTATTGAGGGGTCCCACACTTTTATGTGTTTTATCTCTAGGAACCCCACCAGGTTCTCATGATGAAGATGTAAGAAAGACCCCATTTTGAGTCTGGCAAGTGGAAGGGAAAGGTAGTCATTGTGAGATCTACCAGGAGTTTTCTCCAAAAGAAAGGCCTAAATTTTATGTGAAAGGATTTTGCCAAAGCTTGGTGACAGCTGGGGAAGGGCATTGCTCCCATTCACCCCCTTCTAGCCTTCCAGTTACAATTAAAGGGGAAAAGTAGTCAATAGGCATCAGGGCTTCAAGGAAATGGGTTGAGGACACTGTAGTCAGGGAAAAGAATAGAGATCAGTGAAGAAAAAAAAGAAACTATAGCACTGGAGAAATACTCATGAATCAAGGCTATGACTCTCACAGGGCAAGGACTGTTATTTAATTAGGAGATTATAGAATGATCTTCTTTCACATACCTTTCACCACACCCACAGGTATCTATATCATTATAGTGGATTAGAGTCGAAAAAGCTCCAAAACAGAGACTCTCCCTGAGGAGGTGAACTTAAAGAAGACACAGCCAAGAGAAATGACAAAAACAAGGACATTAGAGGAAACTAAAACCTCTGGCACTTACAGCCACAGCAAAAACCAACACAGCCAAACTTCCAGTCAGTTTATCTGAAAACTTCACACAAAAGGGCTATTTAACTCTGTTCCTGTTACTAGTGTCAAAGACAAATCTTAGAGCTGGACAGGAGTTAAAGTGGTAAAAAGAGATTTGATTTAGGACTATTGCAATAGAGGAAAAGAGGCCTCAGTATAGAATTGGACTCAATTCTGAATACAGCAAGGAAAACTGGAAATTTATAGCTGAGGAGCATGTTGGTGGATGGAAAATTACTAGAAGAAACATCAAGAATATGGGGGGTATTCTGGTTAAACCTAAAAAAAGTTCTTGCTGAAGGCAGGCCAGGGGAATCAGATATCACCTGAGGGATGATGAGGAATTTGGTCAGATATTGAAGGTGGAGGATTATGGCTAAACCAACTTACCAGGATTCTTGCTAAAATTGAGCAATGGAAGTCCAAAAATCTAGGCCTAACTGAGAAGAGGATTCAGAGGAGCCTGACTAAAGTTTGATTAAGGAAAGATTCTTTATCACTAGATATGTCATGCTCAGTTTTCAAGAAAAAATTATAAAATATGCTAAACACAAGAAAATACAAGGTTTGAACACACAAAGAAAATATAAGAATCAGACTCAGATATGGTAGAGATTTTCGAATCATCAGACTAGGAACTTAAAGTAATTAAGGTTAATATGTCAAATATTCTAATGGAAAACGTAGACAACATGCAAGAACAAATGGGTAATGTACACATAAAGATGGAAACTCTAAGAAAGAATTAAAAGAAAATGCTAGAAATACAAAACACTGTTAAATCAAGAATGCCTTTGTTGGGCTAAGCTATAGATTTCACATGGCTTGACAATAGGTCAGTAGAAACTTCCCAAACTGAAATTCAAAGATATAAACAAATGATTAAAACAGAACATCCAAGAACTGTGGGACAATATCAAAAGTTGTAGCATACATAAATTGGAATATCAGAAGGAAGAAAAAATATTTGAAATAATGACAATCAAGGGTCTACAGATTCAGGAAGCTCAGAGAACATCAAGCAGAATAAATACCAAAACCAACTAGAAAACAAAAAGAAACACACCTAGGTATATTAAAGAAGCAGAAAAATAAAAGAGAGAAAGATAAAAAACAACACGCAGACACACTCAAAGATTGAAATAATCCAGACAAAAGTAATAAAACACCTTAAATATAGAAGAATGATGATAAGAATTTCAATAGACTCTTCATAAGAAACGATGAGAATAGACTGAAGCATTTAATGTGCTGAAAGAAAAAACCCACCTAATCTAGAATTTTCTATTCAGCAAAAGTATCCTACAAAAGGAGGAGAAATAAAGTCTTTCTCAAACAAACAAAAACTGAGGGAATTCATCTCCCACATACTTGCCCCACAAGAAATGTTAATAGAAATTCTTTAGGCAGAAAAAAAATGATATATATCAGAAACTTGAATAAATAATAAGAGCATTGTAGAAGCCATAAATGAGGATAATATATTTTTCTTTTTCTTATTTGATCCAAAAGATGACTCTTTGTTTAAAGCAATAATAGTACCACTGTAGTGGAGCATTATAGAGTATACATGAGTGAAACAAATTGCAGTAATGTCACAGGAGATGAGAAGGAGGATTTAGACTAATTAAAAATGTTTAATATAAACTCTAGGACACCACCAAAAAATTTTCAAAGGAGCAAAATTGATATGCTAAGAGAGGACATAAAATGAAATGATATAAAATGTTAAATTCAAACCAAAGAAGAGTGGGGGGAAGAAAAAGAACAAATATAACCCAAAGAAAACAGAAATATGACATATGTTTCTCAATTATATCAATGTAAAATGAATGGTCTAAATACACCAAATAAAAGACAGTTGTTAGAGTTGATAAATAAACAAGATCCAAGTATATATTTTCTTCAAGAAACCCACTTTAGATATAAAAACTTAGCTATGTTAAAGCAAAATGATAGAGAAATATAAACCATGCTAACAATAAACTAAAATTCGAATATCTATATTAATTTCAGACAAATAAGACTTCAGAATATGGATGATAATTACAGATAAAAGGGGCATCACATAATGATTAAGAGGTCAATTCTCCAATAAGACATCATAATCCTAAACATTCATGAACCTAAAAACACAGCTTCAAGCATAGGTGGTAAAATTGATAGGAGAAATAGACAAATCTATTGTTATGGTGGGGAATTTCCAAATTTCCTTACCACTAGCAGTTAGATCAAGTAGGCATAAAATCATTCAAAATATACATGACCTGAACAGCACCATCAATCGACATTATCTAATTTACATTTATAGAAAAAAATCAATACAATTAATAACCCTTCAGTCAGAATAACAAGGAAAATGAGAGAGAAGATATACATTAGAAATATCAGAAAAGACAGGGGATCATTAATACTGAACATTAAAAGGGTAATGAAAGAATACTATGACCAACTCTATGCTTGCAAATTTGATAACTTAGATGAAATGGACCAAGAAATTTCTTCAAAGACTCAGCCTACTAAAACTTACGCTAGGAGAAACAGACAACTTGAATAACTCTTGAGAAGTCTGACTCCTGGCTAAAAAATCTACAAGTGATTTTTCAAGCTAACCAAAGTCAATTATAAATGCTTTACCTGGCAGGCCTCAGGGAGAGCTGGCTTTGTCACAGCTGACTTGGTGCGGACAGAATGAATTACAGTTTCTGAAGGGAGTTTCAGGCAACTGCAACTGGTGGGCCAAGCTCTTAAACTTATACAGCTGTGTTCTTGACCCCAGTGTCCTCAGGTGGAGGCCTCTTTATTTGTGGCCTTTGGCTGAGGCCTTTGTAAGTTGCCTCTACTCAGACTTCTTTATTGAGGAGAGGTAGACTCGAAGACATTTTTTCTCCTTCTAACTCAGTACTCAGTAATTTTCTACTCCTAATCCTCTCTCTGCTTCCTCCCTCCAGCCTCAGGGTTCATAAGACTGCAGACCCCTTTTGTTCTTGTCTCCCTTGAGAGTGAGCTGACCTCTTCTCTTTGCTGATACACCTTGACCCTGAACCAAGGCACTGACTCATGGGGGAACACAGAGCACGGTAGGATGGGTTTTTTTTCCAGGTGTTAGCCTTTCACTTATACCATCACAGTAAGTGATTAAAGGTTTCACTGTTACCTTTATTTTGGCATGTTGTGGGCTTTAATTGATGTGTAGTAGATGAGGAGGAATTCCCCCCACCCCTTTCCCTCTGGATTTTATGGCTGGTCAAATAATTAAAAAGGCAGGTCAGCAGGAGAAAATAAAACAAAGTTTAATAACGTGTATACGTGAGAAAAACTGAGCAACTTGCCACAAATGGCCAAAGTTGCCACTTTAAACATCATCTTCAGATAAAGACAAAGGCGGATGTTGGGAGTAGTGGTTTGGGACTTCAAAGGAGAGGAAGACAATTCACATGGAGATGGAAAAGCAAATGTTTGTTAGACATCAGTTTGCTGGGCCCCCTATAGAGAATGTTGCCCAAGAGACAATTTTGATAAGATGGGCTTCTTGGTACCTTTCTTATCACACCTATTTTACATTATACTATAGTTATCTCATGGTATTAGCTCCTTCCTGGACCAGGCCTTCTGTGTTAAAGTCTTTTAGGCAGTTTAGGGGAAGGTCAAATGTTCTTCCTGTGTCTTCTGAGCCTTTATTGTCTCCAGCTCAAAATAATCCACATACCAGAGTGGCATGTCGTGGGGTGGCCTGCCCTCAACCCCATTAGATGACTCTGACACCTGGCTGCTCAGCTCTCTTTGAAGTTCAGCTATGATCTTCTTCTTCTTCTTCTTCTTCTTCTTTTTTTTTTTATGGTGAGGAAGATTGGGCCTGAGCTAACATCCACTGCCAATCTTTCTCTTTTTTGCTTGAGGAAGATTGTCCCTGTGCTAACATCTGTGCCAATCTTCCTCTCTTTTGTATGTGAGATGTCACCACAGCATGGCTTGATGAGCAGTGTATAGGTCCACAGCCAGGATCTGAACTTGCAAATCCCCGGTCACTGAAGCAGACCATGTGAATTTAACCAGTATACCACTGAGCCATCCCCTCAGCAAAGTTCTTGATAGCTCTATATCTGTTAAATAAATTGAATCAATTATTAATAATCTTCAAAAAAGAATACTAGGCCCAGATGATGTCACTGATGAATTCTACCAAACATTTATGAAAGAATGCCACAATTTCTCCAGAATCTCCTCCAGAAAATAGATGCAGAGGAAATACTTCCTAGCTCGTGTAGAAAGCTGATGTTATTTATTTTTCTAAAAGGAAGTTTGGGCCTATTCCAATTTTATCTGAGGTTAATGTGAATTTCTGCCTAATCTGCCATGGAGAACACTATTTGTCATTTTTATTACATGCATACTTTATAGTTTATGTAATTAAATTTCCAATGTTTGATTGTATTGAAGAAGTTGATCATTTTTTCTATATTCATCAGCCATTTCTAGTCCTATGACTATTTACCGCATCTTTTAAATCTTTATTAGTTTCCCATATTAATATTTCTCTTTTATAAATTTTTCCAGAGATTTCATTTTATTAATATAGTTTTAATTTTCTCAGAGAGCTTTCATCTAAGTAAGATTTTCCTATTGATTAATAGAATTAACTTAATCTTTTATCAAAAAAAGTTAGAGTATTATAATAAAAATTGGTGTCAATTATTGTAGTTTAATTACATTCTACTCAGAAGCATGATGCTTGATATTTGCCAAAATTTACACCTTACAAAGGGTTTTCAAATCCATTATATTTTACAGAATAGCATGATGTTTCAAGCCAGATCTCATTCCCAAACTGAACTTTGTCAAGAACTAAGAATTTGTGTAATTTCATTCGGCCTCTGTTTTCTTATTTTAAAAAGGTGGATGTATTTATAGTACTTACCCCATAGGCTTATTGGAAGGATTAAATTCAAACAAACAAAAACAGACAAGCAAAAAACTTTTCTCTCAAATAGAAAGCACTCAATAAATGATATTTGTGATATTGCTGCTATTGCTGATGGTGGTGAATATGAAAACAGATGATAAGGCTAATGTTATTGCGCTAAAATGCTTGCAATGTGCTAATAATGTATTTAACATAGGCATTTTATTATTAATACACAAAATTAAAACTTGTAAAGTTTGGTGACGAGCCTATCTCATAGATTGTAAGCATTAGAATGAAGAGACAATACTGGTTTTCTTAATCTTTATTCTGTGCCCTCTTCCTCTGGCACAATCCCAGATAACATACTCGGAGTGAGTATTATCTTTGAAGATAAGCTGTGCATTGGGTATTCACATGATCATAGCTTATTTTAATCAATTCTGTTGCTGCTTAAATAATCAGACCTAGAAAACTGATAATTCTTTATTTTGAGCTCATCATACTATGTATTCCTATCCCATTCAACATTTTCAGACGTTACCTCAGTGATAACATGGCAAATTCTTGTCAAATCTGCAGATAATTCTCCCCTCTGAGGGATAGCTACCAATTCGGCAAGTGACAATCAAGACGCAATGTGTTGTTTTAAAAGGAGGAAACCTTAAATATCAATTGCTACAGAACAATATAAACAATATAACAATATGAATATCCTGCAGAATAATAAATTATATTTGTGAATAAATGAGAGTGGGGTAAAGAAAGATTGATAGTAAGGATTGGTTGTGGGATATAAAAAGAACTAGTATATTGACTGTATCGTGATTTTAAAACAACAATATGAGGTGCTGTTAAAATATAAAGTCAAGGCAATTTTACTGCCTAGATATTTTAGAAACTGTGTAAAATCTATAGCAATGAAGTCTGCACAGCTGAAGGTGATCATAGCACTTGTCAGATATGTTATTGATGGTTAGGCAGCATGGCATAGTGAGAATGATAAAATGAAGTGAGCTTAGGATGGTCTATTATCTCAAAGCCTTGTTGAATAAACTTTATAAAACAAACTAGGGATTTTCAATATAAAAATAACAGACCTTTAGTATATACTAAATATTTTAAGATACACAAATATGATGAAGCTGTAATCATTGCTCTTCAAAGTGATTATAATTGGGAAAGTTAAAAGGAATGAAACAAGAATCAGTGTAGCATTGTGACCAGGAACAGAGACATTGGGCCCTACAGTTTAGATTCAAATCTGGCTCTTCCGTTTACTAATTATGTTGCCAGTCTCATTAGGCATTTAGCACTTAGAGGCGACCTGAATTAAAACATACCAAAAACTCGTTAAATTTTTGAGGACTGTATTTTCTAAATATCTGAAAGAAAATATAACTTTTCTAGACTTAAAACTTGTGTCCTCAGATGTCCATGTACATGACGTAGGCTAAAAAGCGTTGCTTAGAACTCTCAAAAAAGAAATTTGTTCTTCCGGTGGAGCAAAAAAGGATAATGAAAAAGGAAAAATCTGCAGGAGGGACGAGTTGGGGTCTTTGGGGAAACAGGGAGCTACTTTGCCGGGAGGCCTCCATCCTCACTGGCTTGTCTGCCCAACGGCATCTCAGAATTGCTGTAGGTCAGATGCTTTGTTTCCTTTTCTTCACTTATCTGAATAAAGATATTGATTGCAATTATATTATCGCTGTTCTCCCTCTGTCAATTGACTATATGAGGAGAAAGCAAACTCATGCATTTATTTCATAGGTTTCTAAATCAAGGGGGAACCATCTGGGTCTGATGAAGATATAACTGTGCATCCCTCTGAGTTCCTGAACTTTAAATTTGATGCCGTGATGTTGTTACTGGAATAAGCTTTTCAGATATTTCCTTTGGGGATGGGGCAAGTGTATTTTGCCTATGGGAAGAACTGAATATTTAGTGATAAAAGGTTCTTGTCATTGGAACTAGTGCATTCATCAGATATTTTCAAGTCTTCTTTCTTGGTACATGGATGTACTTCTTAGCTTCCTTAACCTTGAGTAGTGCCCAAGATATGATATGTATTTAAGATATGAATATCATTCTGGGCCAGAACATTTAATTGTTCATTTGAGGTCCTTGAGAGGTCTCTGTTGCTGTCCCACAGCAAACAGCAACGTTCAGGATGGGAGCTGCTTCATCATCCTAAAGGAGTTCGACAAGCATAGACTCCTTTCAACTTGTGGCAGATAGATATTGTGTGCAAAAGAGAATCTTTGTTGTTTTAAGCCACTCTCTGAAATTTTGGCATTCCTTTGTACCACATCACAACCTAGCCTAAGCTGACTGATATAGGCAAGATGATAGTTCAATAGATGGATAGATACATAGATTTGATACAGATGTATCTATATGTGTATATATTCACATATGTCTATATATATCACATGCATAGATATATATTTAGTTGGATGTAAATCTATGTATCTATATGCTTATACATATATACGTATAGAAATATTGATATATATATATATATTTGAGATGAAGAAATTCTACTACGTTTATAACTAGTCAGAATTATTTATTAGAGAGAAAAAATATAACTCTGCAAGAGGAAGACCATAAAATTGGTAGAACTGCGCCTTGCAGAGGAGAGAGGGAAAGGAATCTAAAGTATAAGTGTTGTTAGGGAGGGAAACAATTTTCTGCCCTTTTGGAGTCCTTGGCTGAGACATCCCCTGTAATAAAGGGCAGATTAACAAGCAAAAGTTTAATAACATGTATGTATGGCAGAAATCCAGAAAAACCGAATAACTTGCCAAAATGGCTGAAGCCCTCACTTTAAATACCATCCTTAGCTAAAGACAAGAGAGGATGTTGGGGCTGGGAAGAGTCATGGACTTCAAAGGCAAAGAAGGTAAGCCACTAGTTGGCGAAAAAGAGCAAAGTTTTGGTAAACAAATCTTTGCTTGGCTACACAAAACAATGGGGCACAGAAGGGAGTCTATCAGGCTTTTCTGGTTCTTCCCTGTCTACACAAGTTCATGTCATGCTAAGGTGATAGCTTCCTTCCTGGAACAGGATTTTTTATCCGAATTCTTTTAGGCAGTTAAGTGGGAGATAACAAGAAAACACTTTCTGAGTCTTAAAAATAGCCAACCTAAAATAGTCCCCACCTTAAAGAGAAACACTTTGGGGTGGCAAATTTTGTTCACCTTCATTGGAGACACTGGCTTTTATGGAAAGCTTGGCAGTTTATTCGTCATAATAGAATGAGATTGGAAGGGAAAAGAAAAGAGGTGCATTATCAACCAGACAGCAATTGTAGAGAACACATGGTGGTTTTAATAAGAACAGTAAATATAAAGATTTTTTTAAAAATGTTTGAAAAAACTATGTTTGGTGGAAATTTTGAAGCTTGTAGAAACTGATTCTCTATTTGGTATTGAAGTATTTGAAAGTGTCTCTGAGTTTCTAGTATAGATGCCTGGAATTTGTAACATTACTGATTTAGGTTAAGCACAAAGGTTTGGGGTGGGAAAAGGAAAGATAAACAGTGTACATGGAAAATAGCAGCATGAAGTATCTAAAACAAAATAATCTAGTTTTTTCTGAAGGTGAACTAAAATTATGTATACTATTTATTATTAGCAAGCAAATAAAAATTAATATTCATAATACTCTCAATGGAATAAATAAATTTTCTTGCTATATGTTTTAATTCTTTACACTTGCATTATGATCACTGAACAAATAAACAGATGAGTAGATAAATCTAAATATTTTGATCCTTTCACAGGCTAGTTTTAATTAATTTACCTTTTTTTCTAATCTTCAGAGCAGTTACATAAGAGAAAGATTGTGTTTCACATTTTAAAGAAAAATAAAATAAGACAGAGATTAGGTCCTTTGCCCAGTTGACACAGTTCATAAAAAGCAGAGATCTGTTTCAAGCCCAAGTCTGAACAATTCTGGATCCCATGGTTGTTAGCAGGAAGTTATACTACCAAGTGTCTTACAATACTGTTTTTTTTTGAAATCACTAAGCAAAGGCTCCCACAGCATTCAGCCCTCTGTACCATGTTGATCACTGGTCACAAGAATCTGCAAAGTTCTCAATTGTTCTGAAAAGTGACCCCAGCCTTACTGGTTGAGATTCTCCTCATCCAATCACTCCAAGAGGAATGCATCAAATCATGTGACAAGGCAGCTACTTTCTCCATAGTGTCTACATTCTTAGCTGAGCTGTTCTGTTGGGAACAGCTGCCTATATTGATATTAAAGCCAAGACTATGCAGTGAACAGATTTGCTTATGTTTGTGAAGCTATGTTGTTCAATTGTCATAATCCATAACAATGGTATTAACATTTCGATAATAGGTTTCTAAGACTTACCATGACTGATCATTTGTGGTCTGGAAGTTTATGTCCTCTAAATATATCTATAATTGGCTGTTAAAAAGTAGAATTCTTTTATACTCATCAAAACCACTAAGACACATGGCATTTTACGTTGTAAAGTGTGAAGAAACTTCTTATGACAAATCCCGTTTGAGAGTTTGGAAATGTAGGGGAGGAAGACATTTCCTCTACCCACTCTAGGTCCTTCTGGCTGGGCTACAAATTAAATTCACATGAAACAGAATAACAGGAGAAAATTAAACAAAGCTTTATAACATGTATACATGGGAGAGACTCAGGAAAACTGAGCAAGTCACCCAAATGGCAGAGGTTTTCATCTTAAATACCATCTTCAGCTACAAAGGAGAATTTTGAGGGTTGGGGGAGTCAGTTATAGGATATCAGAGTTTATTATGCAGATTTAATCCTTGACCTCTGCATTGATAAAAGTTTCTAGAGATAAGGTCATCCCCCCTCCTTCCTGGTACAGAGACGAGACACCTTTACAGATGGAGATTTCCCGTACAAATGTAAATGTCTCTTATAAAGGGTAACTTCTACTTTTCAGAGTTTCTCACATGTCTGCAGTTTTTAAAAGTAACCAACCCAAAATAATCCTCATGCCAAGGAGACATTTCTTGGAGTGGCCAATTCCAATCCCCCACAGAACCCACAATAAACATTTGAAAAGATATATATAGGTAAGCTGCATTCTTATTCCCAGATGAAAAACATATTGTTAATCATACCATGCAGAATATATGCTTTTAAATTGGTGCTGTATGTGAAACTATGACAAAGCTATTGTTCTAAGATGAGTTTTCTTTTTGAGTTAAAACTACAACAAATATATTTGTCGAATTCAGTCAAGGAAATTATAAATTAAAAAGGAAACAAAAAGACAAAGCAGCTATTTGAATGGACAGGTCAACAATAGAAACTTTCCTGATGTTGTTCTTCTATAGGGAAAACTGTACTTTGCCAGTGTAGAATTAATGTTCATATTGTAGCGGAGGAAGACACTTTATTTACCTTCTAGGTCCTTCTGGCTAGTCTATGAATTAAATTGACATGAGACAGAATAACAGGAGAAAATCAAAGCTTTATAGCATGTATACATGAGAGAAATCCAGGAAAACTGAGCAAATCACCAGAATGACTCGTTTTCAGTTAGAGAGAAAGGAGGATGTTGGGAGTGGGGGAAGTCAGTTATGGGAGATTACCAGAAAAAGCACAGTAAACAAGAGTAAGGTTATTATGTAGATTTAAATCCGTGCCTTCTGCATTGATGCTAGTTTCTAGAGATAAAGGCATCCCCCTCTTCCTGATACGGAGAGGAGACATCATTACAAATGGAGATTTCCCTTGCAAATATCAATGTCTTATACCAAGGGTAACTTCTACTTGGTTTTCAGAGCTTTTCTCATGTCTCCAGTTTTTTAAAAAAATAACCAGCCCCAAATAATCTTTATGTCAAAGAGACACATCCTGAGGCAGCAAATTCTGTTCCCCTACGATATAATTATATTTTTCACTTTTATATTAAACATGGCAAGTTAAAAAGGCAAACATACAAAGCTTGCTTCATATTAACACTTAAGCCGATGGAGAATTCACAGACGAAAATGAGTAAACTATGTACACTTATCGCAATATAAAATAAAAAATGATATCTTTAAACATGAATGTAGATTGCTTAAAAACTTAGGTGACTCAATGCCATTAATCTCCAGAGGACAAAAAGTAAATTTTAAAAGGGTAAAAGTGTATATTTTGAAAAATAACTGACAGAGTTGTGTTTTGTTTGTTTACAGATTTAGGGAATAAGAAATGTATCAGTATATTCTGGAGTTTTTCTCTTACCCAGGAATAGGATTGAAACTTTGTCCTCACAAAATGAAGCTACATTACAATTCACTGTAAAAGATACTGGATCATACATGCTCAATTTCTTTCTCTTTATTTTTCAAGGTTTTCTTTCTTATCATTAATGAAATTTATAAGAAGTTATCATCATTTAAGAATAAGTATGCATAAATTTTCCTTTTGCAACTTTCTTATTTAAATGATAAATAAAATAATTTTCACCACATTTTATTCAAATTTTACTTTGAGAATAATATTCTAAGTACATTATTATCTTGGCACAATTCTCATGAAATTTCCCACCACTTTTCAAATTCGGTGTACTAACTTTAACAAAGTCCTAAGAAAATTTGATGTGCTACACAAACACATATGGAATACTGTGAGGTGATCATAAATAAAAATTAGTAAACAGTTTCTATGTCGTACAATTTTATTTATACCTCTAATTGTCACAATACTCTCTATTCAGATTGTTATTCCATAAACCCTCAGATCTGTTCTACTACACTTATGAATATCTAAAATTAGCCTAACTGATTTTGAGAAGTTTGTCATTGTTATCATTGGGGGGTTTTGATTTACTACCCAATTGGCTACACTTTTTGAAATATAAAACACAGCTACAGGGACTGGCCCCATGGCCGAGTGGTTAAGTTCGCTTGCTCTGCTGCAGGCGGCCCAGTGTTTCGTTGATTCGAATCCTGGGCACGGACATGGCACTGCTCATCAAACCACGCTGAGACAGCGTCCCACATGCCACAACTAGAAGGAACCACAACAAAGAATATAATACAACTATGCACTGGGGGGCTTTGGGGAGAAAAAGGAAAAAAATAAAATCTAAAAAAACCAAAAAAACCCAAAAAAAGCCCCACAACTACATAAACATCAAAAGCCCCAATGAATTATCACAAAGGAAATACTTGGGTAACCACCATTCAGATCAAGAAATAAAATAGTACAATTACCTAGAAGACTCACTTGTCCATTCCTTGTCATAATCTCCTCATTCCTTGCCAAATAATATTAACACTACTTTGATCTTTTATGGTAGAGTTTTTTTTCCTTATTTTTATAGAAATCAAATCATGCATGCATCAATACTATCTTGTATCAATTTAATTATACACAAGTATATCCTTTAGGTCCAGCTTCTTTGACTCGTCATTGCAATTGTGACCCATACTTGTTTATGCATGAAGCTACAGAGCTTTCCTTTTTGTTGCTGTAAAGTATTCAATGATATGAAATGTGTTTAACAATTCTTCTTTTGCCAGAAACGTGGTTTATATCTAGTTTTATTTATTATGAATAATAATACTTTGAACATTCTTGTTTATTGATGGCTTATGTACAACAATAAATGCATTTATTTTGTATATAATCCTGGAATTGGAATTGCCAAAACAAGAGTGTCACCTCAAATCTAGTGGATATTGTCCACTTGAAATTCAGAGAGTGTACTATTTTATATTCCAAGTGTAGGAAAATTTACCTACTCCATATACTCTCCATCACTTACTGTTTTCAGAATGTTTAGTCTTCACCCTTCTGATGGGCAAGCAGCCGTATTTCATTATAATTTTAAGTTGAAATTTCTTGACTACAAGTGAAGTTAGTCAACTTTTCATATTTTTATTGAAATCAGACAGTATCTTTAATGAAGCTCCTCTTCAGGAATTTTGTCCAATTTTCTAATGGAATGACTGTGATTTTCTTAACGATTTGTAGAGGTTCTATCAGTATTCTGAATACTTGTTAAATTGTCTGTTTTTATCTCTGTTGCAAATATTTGCTCCAGTTTGTAGCTTGTAGTTTGATTTTTTACTCTTAATTGTTTCTCTTGATAAACTGAAGTTTCTAATTTCAATTTAGTCCTATTTTTCAATCATTCCTCTATATGTGTTTTTGTTGTTTTTGAGGAAGATTAGCCCTGAGCAAACATCGGCAAATCCTCCTTTTTTTCCTGAGGAAAACTGGCCCTGATGGGGCTGGCCTGGTGGCGCAGCAGTTAAGTTTGAACGTTCTGCTTCTGGGCGGGCTGATGTTAGCTCAGGGCCAGTCTTCCTCAGAAAAAAGAGGAGGATTGGCAAAGGCTCAGGGCTAATCTTCCTAAAAAAAAAAAAAAAAACAACAGAAACAGAAAAAGATTGGCCCTGACCTAACATCTGTGCCCAACTTCCTCCACGTTATATGTGGCAGGGCCTGCCACAGCATGGCTTGACACCAGTGCCATGTCCACACCCGGGATCTGAACTGGTGAACCCTGGGCTGCTGAAGTGGAATGTGCTCACTTGATCACTGCACCACCGGGCTAGCCCCCATACCTGTTGATTTTTAAAAAATTTTTTTGGCCAGTAGGCGAACATTCCTTACCTCACAATCATGAATATGTTCTCCTCTGTTATCTTCTAGAAGCCTTGTGACTTTGCCATGCAACTTAGATTTACATTAACCAAGAATTTATTTACATGTATAATGTGAGATAGGGGTCATTTGATTTTTAAATATCAATATGTAATTAATATAGAAGCACTTATTTAAAAAGACTATTTCCCTGATGCTATCCAATGCTACCTTTATCACCAACCAATTTTCCATATGTAGGTAGGACAGTTTCTAAGTCCTTTTTGTTTTTTTGTGGAGGATTAGCCCTGAGTTAACTGTTGCCAATCCTCCTCTTTTCATTGAGGAAGCCTGGCCCTGAGCTAACATCCATGCCCATCTATCTCTACTTTATATGTGGGACGCCTACCACAGCATGGCTTGCCAAGCAGTGCCATATCCGCACCGGGGATCCGAACCTCTGAACCGGGGCCTTCAAAGCAGGGCACATGGAACTTCAATCACTCAGCTATAAGGCTGGCCCCAAGAACTTATTTTTAATAGAAGCACTTTATTAACATTAAAAAAAGTTAAAGAACTTCTCCTCTATTATTAAATGGCTTTCTGCATATATGGAAAAGTTTATGATTTTGTTTTGTTAATGTGATAAATTATGTACGTACATTTTCAAATATTATAAGAACTAAGCAGTCCATAGATGAACCCAATTTGTTTATGATAAGGATATAAATATATCCCCTCTATTTAAAAATAATTGCTTTCCTCATATTCTGTTTAGAGTTATTGTGTCTATGTTCATGAAGGATTTGGACTTGAATTTTTCTTTCCTGTCATATCCTTGCCAGAGTTTGGTAGTGTTAAAAAACAAAATTTGACTGAGTAAATTAGAAGATGTAATTCATTTTATTAAGCCATTCATGGATCAAGTAGCAGCCCATGTAGCAAACAGAAGGGCTCTCAGAGGGGTTGTACAGAATGGAAGCCTTTTGTAGGAAGAAGGGTGGGGCGAGGGAACTATTAGCAAAAGAAAAGAAGGGGTTATTTGGGGCCAGTACATCTTTTTTTGGGAGAAGGGAAATGGCACAGGTTTTATCATGAAGATTGTCTCTTCTTCCTCTGGGGGATGGAGAGGGCCCATGTGACAGATTACCTTACCGATGCTTGCCCAGAAAATTCCAGTCTTATTGATTAAGATTACATTTCTAGAAGAGGTTAAAAGTGCAGTGAGATCAGGCATTAAATCCAGGTTTGGTATCTTGGGCTTCTGGCACGAGTGATGCCATTTTAGGGCAGTGGTTTCTCTTTAACAGTAGCCATCTATGAGGACTAATAGAACACATTGGGAGAAATCAATATTTTTCTATTTGAAATAGTTGTCATAAGATTGGCATTAGTTTTTCCTTAAACGTTTGATAAAACGGATCAGTGAACCAACTGAGCCTGGAATCTTCTTGAGAAAATGTTTTTAATTAAGATTTATTTCATTTAAATGTTATAGGATGATTCATGTTTTATGTATGTCTGTTTTTAGTAGTTATGTTTACGAGGAATAATTAATTTCGCTCATATTTTCTAATTTATTCACATAATGTTAATCATATCTTTATCTGATCTTTGATGCTTTTAGGATATGCTGTGATAGCTCCTTTGTCATTGCTGATATTGGATAGCTATGCCTTTTCCTTTTTATTCCTGGTCAATCTCCCCAATTATTTACTGAGTTTTGTTTTTAACAAAGTTATTTTAATTTTCTTTACATATTACTTTTATATATTTTAATTGTTGCTTCAATTTCTTAAATAAATTTTTTCTCCTTTCTACTCGTTTCTTGTTAATTTGATTTTTTTTTTCCTATGTTATTGGGAATGATGCTAGGTCAATGGCTTTTAGCCTTTTTCCTTTCTAATATCTGTAATTAAGGCTCTTAACTTTCTTTGAGTCATTGATTTATCTGTATTCCACAATTTTAGTTAATTTTATTTAAGGATAACATTTATGTAGTAAAGAACTTGAAGTTCACTAATCTTTAGTATACAGATTGATTATTTTTTACAAATATATACATCTATATAAACATAACTCAGATCAAAATATACAGTGTTTCTAGAAGTTCCAAAGGTTCCTTTGTATTACTTTCTAAGCAATATGACCCTATTACTATTTTAATCAATAATCTGATTTCTGTCTCTGTCCCTGAATTTTCTTGTGCTGGAGCTTTAAATGAATGGAATACACTCAAGATTTTATCACAATAAAATATCTTTAATGTCATCCATTTTGTTGCATGTATTAGTGTTTTCTTTACGTTATTATTCTGTAATATTATATTATATGAACATACCATAAGTCAGTCTATTTTCCTATTGACAGACGTTTTGTTATTATGCATAAAGTTATTCTTGTAAATATCTCTGGTGCACATAGACACTTGTTTCTCTTGTTGCTTGTTATATAGGAGTAGAATTTTCTTTGTCATAGATTGTGTATATATTTACATTTAGTAGATATTACCAAACAGTTTTCCAAAGCTGTTGTACCAACTTGCCTTACAATCTGCAGTGAAGGATGACTATGTTATCAATATTTTAAATTTTAGCTATATTGTTGAGTATGTAACACATTGCCTTGTGATTTTAATTTGTATTTTTCTGATGAATAATGATATTGAGCACCTTTTCATATACTGGTTGGCTATGTGAATATCCTCCTTTGTGAAATGCAAGTTCAAGTTCTTTACCTAATTTTTAAATTAAATCGTTTGTCTTTTACTTATTTACATGTAGGAGTTATTTAAAATATTTGAGTGTAATTCATTTCTTTGATATACATAGTATGAAAATCTTTCCATATATATTTTCCCTTTTCATTCTCTCAATTACCCCCATTGGAGATAGATATCTCTATTGGAGTAAAGATATTCTTAATGTTAATGAAGGCTAATTTATCAAATTTTCCCTTGACTAGTTAGTGTTTTTCATGCCTTTAAAAAAATATATGGGGCCGGCCTGATGGTGCAGCAGTTAAGTGCACACGTCCCGCTTTGGTGGCCTGGGGTTCACAGGTTCAGATCCCAGATTCAGATCCCGGGTGCAGACATGGTACCAGTCAGCAAGCCACACTGTGGTAGGTGTCCCATACATAAAATAGAGGAAGATGGGCATGGATATTAGCTCAGGGCCAGTCTTCCTCAGCAAAAAGAGGAGGATTGGCAGCAGTTAGCTCAGGGCTAATGTTCCTAAAAATAAATAAATAAAAATTAAAAAAATAAAATAAAATAAAATAAAAAAATATGACTACCCCAATGTCATGAATTTGTTTTATTTTTCTTGTAAAGATTTAAGTGTTTTATTTCACATTTATTTTATAGTTCACCAATTATATTTTTTATTAATGTGAGGTGGAGGTCAAGATTTATTTATTTCTCTATAGACTGACTTCATACACTTGCTAAACAAATTTTCCTTTCCCTTCTGAAATCTATTTCTGGGTCAATCACTCCACTTTGTGTTCTATTAAACTCTTCCATTTGCAAATTCTTGCACTAATAACACATTGTTTTGATTATTGTAGCTGCACAATAAATCTTGAATTATAGTTGTATAATACTCCAACTTTGTCTTTTTTCAAGAGTGTCTTGTCTTAGGTACCAAAGGTCGTTTTGTTTTCATATTATTTCTAAAACAAGCTTAAAATTTTTTGCAAAAAGATCTTTTTGAATATTTATTGGGATTGCACTGAACCTGTATCACAATATGGGAAATTGACATCTTTAAAATATTGAGTCAACCAAATCACTAAACAATGTATGGCTTCCCATTTATTCTTTATTCTTTCATTTATCTTATCAATGTATTGTTCTTTTCAGTCAGAAATATTGCACATACTTGAACACATTTATGCCTAGGTATTTTAACTTTTTGATACTATGGTATTTTATTTTTTTTAATTTTTCATTTATTTGTTTAGATATTTAGAATGGTTAGTATATGCTTATCAATTGGTGAAACTTTCATTTACACATATTTTTGTACCCTCAGATAAAACGTTTTTCCTACCAGACAATGGAATATATATTAAATAAAATAGACTATTTGATATTTATTTAAAGGAAATCTGAAATCACTATATATTCTGTAAATTTTCTCTTTGGGGTATAACATATGCGTGGATATTATGGCCATAAAATCAAAGCTAACATCCTTTAACCACTCTAACTCTTTTCAGCTTTCAGATCTACATAATACCTCTCAATATGCACTTAGACTTTCCCACAAATATATTTCAATGAAAACTATGTTTTAGTAATCTAAGAGAATAGATAAAATTACTTTAAGATTTTTAAGTCTCCTTTAAATTTCCTTTCTTTCTTTCAAAATGTATTTGTGTATTTATTTAGAAAGGCAGTTTGGATTGGTTGGCCACAACAAGCCCTATTCAAAACACTATGTAGAGCATAACTTCATGTCAAATTCATAAAAACACTGAAAGATTTCTATTTAATTATAAGTCAGTTTTCTTTTTTTTTCTTGCTTTTTTTTTTTTTTCCTGAGGAAGATTAGCCCTGAGCTAACTACTGCCAGTCTTCTTTTTGCTGAGGAAGCCTGGCCCTAAGCTAACATCTGTGCCCATCTTCCTCTACTTTATATGTGGGACGCCTACCACAGCATGGTGTGCCAAGTGGTGCCATGTCCACCCGGGATCCGAACCAGTGAACCCTAGGCTGCTGAGATGCGGAACGTGCGAACTTAACCGCTGCGCCCCTGGGCCAGCCCCAGTCAGTTTTCTTTTTTAACCTAAAATTAGGCAGACTGCCATTCTTAGACGTTTTTCCATTCGCTGGGTTATTTAAGTGTTAACAGAAACCTTCGGTGGACGCTGCCTCCTCTATGCACCAGGGGGCATTTTAGTAGTTGCCACATTATCCCCTTGATAAGCTGTTAAGTCTTCTAAGGCAAAAGTAAGCGCCTCCCCTTTTAGAACAGAGCCATTATTTGGTAATGCTATTGTCAGGATCAAAATAAATCTGTCAAAATTGAGGAAATCATACTCGCCACGCACCAAATTGAGGCCCTTATTTGAAATAAGTTGTAAAATAGGCAGTGGGGAGGGGCTTGATTTTCCCATCAAGAAGGCGATACACTTTAAATCACATTTCCTTTTTAGACAAAAGTCAGAATGCCATTCTAAGAAACACTAGAATCTTTTCTGTTATTTTGATGGAGAGCCCTATGCGACTTATAAATCAGATATAAATTTAGTGCACTAAGGTAGGCTGTATACCCTTTCATGTATCCAATGTGCTGTACAAGAAGAACAAAATGCCATCAATCTTCCAGCTCCACAGTACAGTAAGGTAAATTGCTAGTGCCTCATTCCTTTGCTCAGATTTTTCATCTCAGATGCCAGGGCAGTAAAGTCTATAAAGAAAACCTTATTCAGAGTCTTTTGTTCCTATTCTTTTTCAGTTCTTTATAACTTTTATTCAAAACTCACAACCGTTCTCCTTGCTGCCTCGACAGCTATATTCATTACCTCTGCTTCTCAACCACCAGGTGAATGACCAACAGTCTGTGGCGAAGGCAGAGCAGAGTTCTCAGTCGAATATCTGAGATAGGTCAGCAGATACATCACTAGAGATGTTACAGGCTCTTAACATCAGCCCTGATATCAGTTCCCCACACTGAACCCAGCATATATGAGGTTAAAACTAAAACTCACCACCCCCTTTCCTGCTTCTCTAGCTCCAGTCATATGTAAATACCTGTTTCTTTAAACTTGGACTCTTTGAGCTTTACAACTAAATGGGAGTTACAAATTGTTAAAAGCCCAGGTGACCTGGAGTTGGAGGCACACTAAAGTTTAGCTAATCATGTGTCCTTGAGTTTGCCAGGAAAGCCGCTGTCTCAAGAGTATCAAGGAGCGGAGGCTTCTCAGACCTCAACTCCTCGACTCCTGGCGCTGGAACCCGCCTCAAACAAGAAGAGGAGACAACAGCGAAGGACGCCCGCTTGCCATCCTCCTATCTCACCCTCCCCCCGCCTTGCTGCAAGCAGCCTCTCAAGGCCAAATGCAGGCTGGTGGGAAAACGCCAGCCTGCACAGCTACATGCGCCCCCTCCCCTACCCAAAACCCCAAATAAAAATCCCTACCCATTCCTAACTGGGGAGCTAGCAATTTTTGAGGCATGAGCCCTTGCTTTGCCCCCTGTGCCTGGCATAGTAAAAACCTTTCCTCTTCCACTCAAGACTCTGTTCTCGTTATTTGGATTGGCATCAGGTTCAGAGACCGAACTTTCTGTTACAGAGGGACCCTAAGTCCCAGTCAGCTGGAGACAACTGTAGATTATGCCTGTGGTTCCAGTGTCCCGTCTGGTTACTCTTGGTCCCACCACCCTTCAGTGTGAAAAGGGCTGTGGTCAGTATGTGGGCTTGTACCGTCTCCCTCTCCATAACCTGCCATCTCTACTCTTACCTAGGGAGTAGGTAAGACAATTTTTTGTAAAATGACAATTTGTTAGTATAATGTACAATTTATTAATTACTTTATTAAATCAAAACATGGACAACCATTTACATAAAATGTAAATAATGGATTTCAATGGAATCTCTTACTTTTACCAATTTCCTGTTTCAGCTGAAAGGAAAATGAGATAGGAAGATAGTTTTGCCTTGTGTTGTATATGCTTCATATTGGTAGAAAACGTCCTATAAATTTCAGAGCGATTTATTCCTATTAATTTTTTAGTTATTTAAATTTTTATATTATTAAGCATTTTGAAAAAGATTAAAAATCATGAAAAATTTTGAACAGTAAGTAAATTTTGAATTTTAGTTTTGAAATATTAATATTGATAGTCACAGAAAAAGGTCATTATTTTCTTAAATTAATGAAGACTTTTATTTCATATTCAAAAGTTAGTTATTACTATTATATTTAAAATGTGTATATTATAATTCACATAATTAAATATATGTAGTACAGTGCCAAATAAAAATTAAACTATAGCCAGCTCTCTTTATATAAAAATATTTTTTAAAAAAAATCACAAAATTAAACACTATAATTCCAAAAATCGGATAGTTTTCCTGTAGGTGGTTAATAAAGTGTTTTGCTGTGACCCTTAGGGAAGCTATGATTATGCAAGATCAAACTATTTTAAATGAAAAACTGCACCATCAACATTCAATGATACTGAATTTAATATATCATTTATGCATTTCTGAAATATCTTTTTAATCTCTTTAAGTTTTTTGTTGAGTAATGTATTTTATTTCCCACTATAAAGTTTTGTTGTAATTATTTAATCCACTGATCAATTCTGCAAAGGCATGAGAATATGAATGGGCTGTTTACTATGTGACAGTCAATGAGCTGGTGAAGTTCCAAACCAGGAGATGAACTTGGCCAAATCTTGTCCTAAATTCAAATCATGCTATGATCAATGGGAATTGCTCGTAACTAAGATCAACATTAAATGCTGTGTACCTTGATGCTCCCTCTTCATTACCATTTCTCAAACTTTAGTCCTTAAACGCACAAGGGAGTATTTTCATAGGCTTCATACATACAGTAAGCTAACGTCACCAAAGCTTATCTAATGGAAGTCAGGATCAGAAAAAGAACTTACCCTCTGAATGCATAAGATATTCCAATTCCCAAAACATATTTTTCCCAGGTTAAAAAAAAAAAGTTATGCTCATTTTCCTGTCTATATCTGTAGATACAGATCACCAGATCACCTGTCTGCGTGTGTGAGTGCATTCGGCTTTTACTTATCTTATTAAAATTGTTATTACTTTTCATGATCTCCTTGAAGTTATTTCTCTTTTATACCCATTCCCTAATTCCTGCTACATTTGTTTTTACATTTTTGGCTGTGGTAACTTCAGCTTTATGTTTTCTTTCTTTCTTTCTTTCTTTTTTTTTTTTTTTTTTGGTGAGTAAGATTGACCCTGAACTAATATCTGTTGTCAAACTTCCTTTTTTGTTTTTCTCCCCAAACCCCAGTACATAGTTGTAGATCCTAGTTGCAAGTCATTCTAGTTCATCTGTGTGGGATGCCACCACAGTGTGGCTTGATGAGTGGTGAGTAGGTCCACGCCCAGGATCTGAACCTGTGAACCCCAGGCCACCGAAGCGGAACATGCCAGCTTAACCACTTTGGCATGGGGCCGGTCCTTATGTTTTCATTCTGTGCCACTGCAAAGAAGGTCTTTTTCAACATTGTTGTCCTCTTGTTCCTCTCCCAGCAATATTCTACTCTTACTTGCTACTTACTGTGTTTTATAGAGGATGGTAGAGGAGGAGTTCTCTGTTTTTCTGAGTAAGCCAGTCTTAGGCAGGCATTGTGTCCTTAGTCTCAGGTAGGGTGGTCCTCTAAGTGCCTCTGCCCCTCCCAGGCTCTATTTCTGGATACAGTACACATTTCTGCCTCTCTCCTAGAAGTAAAATGTTTTATGTTTTAATTTCCCTATTCAAGCTGTAATGGGCTTTCTCCAGCACCCTAAGGACCATGGTGAGTGTTGACCTTCCTCCAAGATGAAGGCTTTTGTCCCATAGGATCAATAGGGAAGAGCAGTTCATACTCCTGAAGCTCCTCCATTGCCTACTGTTGACTCCCCAGGTCTAAAACATGAAGAACATTTTCTTTAAAAAAATGGAATGCAGGCATCAATTAGCCATCCATCAAAGACAGGGATCAAAGTGAAAATAGGGCTGATATTAGTGCTGCATAATAAATCCAAAGATATTACTTAATTGAAAGATAATAGATTTGTTTTCCCAAACTACTCTATTCAGTAAAATTGTTTTGAGAAATTAGTAAGTATGAATTATAGGTTAAAATAAGTTATGTGTTAGACTCTTATTTAAATATATATTCTGCATATGTGTTCCCAAAGGAGTCTTGTCGTCAGTCTTTTAAAAATCCTATTGTGAAAGAATGAAGAGACGTGTCTTTAAAAATCATTTATTCACTCAGCATGTATTGAACAAATATTTAGTGAGAAACACCTGTAAGTCACATACATTCTAAGGAGAGGAATTTAAATCAGTGAACACCAACAAAAGGCAAAATCTCGACTGTTGTATACCTTATTATACTCTAGTAGAAAGAGAGAGAAACAAACAGCTAAAGGCAGACTATGATGTCAGATATTGATAAATACTATGAAGAAATATAAAGCAGAAAGAAGAGGATGCTGAGGGGGAAGCCGTCCTATATAAAAGGTAGGGATGATGCAGAATGCTCTGAGGACGTGGCATTTGAAGACACGTGAATGAAATGACAGAATGACCAGGGGATCTGTTGAGAGAATGTTCCAAAACAGAGGATCTCAAACCAGACTTACAGATACAGGATACAGACTCGTGGTGACAGGTGGGGGCGGGGCAGAGGGGTAGATGAAGGGGATTAAAAAGTACAAACTTCCAGTTATAAAATAAATAAATCATGGGGTGTAGTGTACAGTATAGGGAATATAGTCAATAACATTGTAATAACTCTGTGTGATGACAGATGATAACTAGACTTATCACGGTGATCATTTCTTAATGTATATAAATATCGAATCACTATGATGTACACCTGAAACTAATAGGATATTGTATGTCAATTATACTCCAATAAAAAAAAAAAGAAAGAAATACTCATGACAGAGAGGTAAATATGGCAGGAATGGTGAGCAAGGAAGAATTTTTAGAAAATGGAATATTTAAAAAAATAAAATATTAACTCACTTATGTTTATAAAAACCCTAAAAGACAAAATTATTACTTATTTACTGATGGAAGAAGAGAGGCACATTTATAACTTATCTAAGGTGATACATCTTGTCAATGCCTGAACTTGGATTCAAACCCAGGCAGCCTGACTCCATAGTCTGTGATATTAGCCACAAAGCTATGGACTAGTTAAGCCCTGTTTGTCCTTTTCTTTCACCACTCACTAACTGCTTTTATCAGATGCTTGTATTCTTAGAGCCTCCGGTCCTAAGCTCATTACTTTCATCTACTTGAAATAGGCTCCATATTCATTATATTCTCCCCAGTACCTTTAAACTCTTCTGGGTACACAGATATATCTGAGGCTGTTGTGCCTCTTTCACTAAACTAGCATTGTCTTTCTCGACTGGAACTGCTATTTATGACCAACTACAACATTTTTTAAATCACCTTGTACTTTTTATTTTGAAAAATTATTTATTTGATTACTTTTATTACCTCTATTTTAAGGAAAAAAGGAGAGTTGTTCAAATATATGCTGGTAGTCTTTTGACAAATAAGAAAAAAATTGGGAGGTGAACTTTTAAAAGTTAAATACATAGTTGACTTTGGGTTCTTTAGCATCCTAGGAAAAGAGGAAATGTAAGCATTTATGTAGTTTGTTGTTCCTCAGACTTAAAAATTTAAAAGATGAAATATACATTTGGATGGTATACTTCATCTAAGAAGTGTGTTCGTCTAAGTATGTTCATCTAAGGTGTATGCTTCGTGGGCAGTGAACGAGGAGAGTCAATGGGGGAAGCAGTTCTGAAGTGCTATGGGGTAGTCAAAGAATATTGATAAAATGCTATAAAGCAACCTCTGAAAAATGAAACTTTTCAATTTAGTTCAGGCTGAAAATCCTTCCTGGGTGAAACTTGGCTTAAAAGGAAAAAGGTTGGTTTAGAAAAATCCCTGAAGCGTGTTTTGCCATAATTCATGCTGGTGATAATAAGGCTCCGACAAGCAGTGGCCAAGGGAACCTAGAAGAGACAGCTTTTGAAAGCTCAGGAACTGCCATCATCCACAGGTTTCAGTTGGATTTTAATCTAGATTATGGGGAAAAGCAAGAAGTAAAAACTGATGTTGTGTTTCCATCTCAACTGACAGGGAGGGGCAGTAAAGTAAATATCTCAACTTGACTGATTTTCCAAACTTTCATACACCAAATTTTAATCTGGAGCTTTCGTCCCATGATTCTATTCCCTCTTGCTAACTACCAACTGTAAATGTCACTTGTGCCAATCATATTTCCTACAAAAAATTAGTGTAGAAATCTAGTGATAAGGAATACATATTATACAAGTCTATATACACACTATATATATATATATAGTGCTGGAGGATGTTTTCATAGTAGTAGTAAGAAAACAAAACACAATGACATATTAACAAACTAATTTTGTTACATTTTTCCAGCACAATATAATCCGTAGTTTATTAGTTATCTGTTGCTATGTAACATATCATTGCAAAAGTTGGTGATTTAAAACCACAGACATTTCTTTAGCTCATGAGTCACTTAGTCACTGTGGGTCTGGCAGGTCTAGGATGTTCTTGGTTATGTACCTGCTCCCATCAGTGGGGCTTTAGCTGGAAGGACTGACGAGGTTTGGCTTTACTGAGTTCATATGGATCTTTCATATGTCTTGGGCCTTAGCTGAGATGAACTACCTGACTGACTCTGCTGGATTTGGTCTGTCATCTTCCAGGAGACTAGCATGGTCTTATTTATGTGGAGGCTGCAGGAGTCCAAGAAAGTGAGTAGAGATGTGCAAGGCCTCTTGAGTCTGAAGCTAGGAAGTAATATAACATTACTTTGCCTGTCTCTTGGCCAAAGCAAGTCACTACACCAGCTCGAATTCAAAGAGTAAGGAAGGAGTCTCCTCCTCTTTAAAAAAGACCTGCAAAGTCACTCTGTGAAGAGCATGGACATAAGGAAGCATGTATAATTGTGGCCCCTTTTACAATCTGTCATAAGTGGCCTTACGTATTCGTAGAGAAACTGTTAGCAACTTTCCCTAGCAACTTGCTGGTCTGAAGTTTTCCTTAAAGAATCTAGGGAGTTTTGTTTATATCACTATAATATTAGAAACAATTTATTACATGAAGTTTCCAGTTGCTTGCTTATAATATTACTCTTCTTCTGATCCTATCTTTGTGGCAACTTCACAACTGTATCCTCGAGCTTCATCTCCTCTGGATGTTACTAACCTGCAATAAAGTGTGCTCATTACTACCCTAATGCAGCCATTAATTGGATTTCAGTACTAGTCAACTTCAACCAAGGTCATCTTAAGTCAGTTTCTATTTTGACAGGAATCTATTACCATCAGGAAACATCAAGCAGTTAATAGCTTATTTTAAGTTTGGTTATTTTCATTTTTTTCTCCTTACATCTTAATAAATGGAAACACATATCAAACCTTACAGTTGTGAATTAGAATGTCTTTCCTAGTAAATGACTTATTGATGCTGAGGTGATTAACCTTTCATTAAAACTTGATATAAAATTCTTCCCTCCATATATCTATGTTTATTACTCAAGCTCCAAAGGAAATTGCATCAAACATAGGACAGCTTGGTTTTTTAAAACACTTTTGCAACTTAGACTCATAAAATCCAAATTTTCTAATTTCTTCTTCACTCTACCTACTTTATAATAAAAGGGAATAGTTTCCATAAATGAACACACACTTTCTTGAAATGTATTTTATTATTTACCTTCAGGATTGATGTATGAAATTAACTATGATGATGCTCCATAAATCCCACGTAACATCTAGAGAGAGGGGTAAAGAAATCTCTTGTTGTGGTAAAATATTTTACATTTTGAATTAATGTGGTGCAGAACTTTGTATCTCGTCACAACAACCCTGTGACGTAGTTGACACATATTGCATAAGGGACAGGTTATTTTGTGAGCTGACTGTAAACGTAGTGTCACAATTTCTGTAACTAAGAGAAGTTATGTGTCTCGATCTGGAGGAGCCTTCAAAGCCTCTGTCCTGTTTTTTCCTTCATACCCACAGGGGCTGTGGCTCTATGATCACAGCACAGCTGTCAGCTAACACAGAGCCATCACCTTTTACTCTTTCTTTTACTTTGACTCTGCTTGTCTTTGATAAAGTTCACCTTTCCAGGCCTCAGAAGGCCAGCAAACTCCCCACCTAATATTTCAGCGAGCTAAAGATGTTCAGAGCTGCCTGCGGGGCCTGCTAGGCTGCTACTGTAGCTGGTGCCAGCGTGGTGCTGGTGATACCGGACAATGCCCACTAGTAGGTCAGCACCAGGCTGCTCTGAAATTGCTCCACTGATATGGAGAGAATCCCTCCCCCTGTGCTATCACCTGGTATATTAGTAAAATCAAACTGTCTTATTTTTCAGACTTTAGAGAGTTTGCATGTGATATCAGGTCTTTTATAAAACAACTAAAAACAAAAAGAAAATTCTGGTCATCTCCCTCTGCCCTTCTTGCCCCTCTGCCCACCCCCCAGGTTCTTTATTGGAATGAGGCTGGGGCTGAGAACAATCTGAGTTTGGATCAGTATTTACAGGTTCATGTTTTTCTTTCCTGGTGATTTCCTAGACTTTGCCAATTATAAAACCTATGTGACTCAAGACAATCCAAATGAGCTTTGGGACTATATTAATTTTGTACTCAAGTTTCTTGATAATGAGAATTAGTTTAAACTTTATAGCAAATATTGAGACAATATTTCATTAGAAATTTTTTCCAGACTTATTAAGATATAGTTGACATAAAACATTGTGTGAGTTTAAGGTGTAAAATCTAAAATACGTGGTACTGGTGTACTGGCCAAACAAGGAAAGGCAAAGAAAAAGATAGAGAAATTAGGAATTCTCATATCTCTTGTTGTGCTGTGTCAAAATGTTTGTTAAATTGTCATCTGTGATAACTCGGCAGAGCATCCACATAACCATGAGGGCTGGGAAGCAATTGCAATGACTCAGAATTAATTATTCCTACCTGGGTTTTCTTTTTGGGGGGGGAGGTTTGCTGAGGATGATCAACTGGAGCTAATATCTGTGCCAGCCCTCCTCTATTTTTTGTATGGAGGACGCCTCCACAGCTTGGCTGCTGACTGGAGTAGGCCGTGCCCAGGATACGAACCCATGAACCTGGGCCAAAACAGAGAGTGCAGAAATGTAGCCACTTGGCCATAAGGCTGGGCCTGTTCCCAACTGTTTTAAACCTGGTGTTATAAGAAAAAGATGATCTCAACAAAAATTTGGACCATGCACTGAGAATAAATGACATGAAGACTAGAGACTGAAAAACAAAGTATTTGCTCCCACCACATCAAGTATAAAATCATGACCCAGAACAGGA